>NW_005178504.1:172626-311592 GCF_000350225.1 Chondrus crispus | reverse complement strand
CGCGTGGTTGAGTGCTAGATGCTAGTCATACGCTTTGGCTGTGGTGTGCGTGATTTGTTTGGGTGTGTAGGGGTTTGCCGTATGGAAGTGTTGTATGTTGGGTGCTCGTCTTTTTGCCGTGCTCGTGTTGGGGAGTAGGCGGGGGTTTGTTGTGTTGGCGTTGGTGGTGGTGGGGTTTGTGGTGTTGCGCGGTGTTGGGGGTGCGTGCGTGCGTGCGTGGGGGTGCTTGGATGGTGCTCGGGGTCGTGTGCGGGCTCCTTTAGTTGTGTGTGCTTTGGTTCTTTGGCGGGGGGTCCAGGCGTATGCCTGGAGGATGTTGTGCCAGGGGGCTGTGCCGATTACTGTGTTGTCACGGTCTCGTATGCATGCGTGTTGGTGGTTGAACGTGACCGTGCAGTTTAGTGCCGTGAGAGAGTGTACGGATACTAGCTTATAAGGAATTTGGGGGCTGTGAACAGCTTGTAGGCGTATGCGGTGACCTCTATTCGTATAAGTCTGTATTGTTCCGGCATGCGTGCATTGTGTGGAGTGGTTAGTGGCTGTGATCGATTTGGTGGGGTGAGGTAGGCGCATCATGGGTGGGAACGGTCGGGAGTTGTGGGTGGGGTGTGCGGTGGAGTCTAATATGAACATACCTGTAGTATAACCCCCCCCTGGGGCTTTTTAGGTAAATTAGATCAACAGCGGGATTTAGTGCTGAAGAGCCCGATGCTCTACAGTACTACTACGCTTGGCCACATGTACCCCTCGTGTACAGGGCGCAAGCGTATACACGCGTACACATGCACAAGCGGGACGGGAGCGCGCGCACACACGTGTACTTTCAACCACGATGGCTGACAGTATTACAGTCCGGTCCGATCTGTACTACAGTGGTCCACTACAGTACTTCGGTACTGTAGTGTTATAGATTGTTTTGTATATTAAATATGGAACGAACCGGCGGCGGTGGAGGAGGACAAGCACGGACTTGTCACCCACCGACCGTCAAGGTCCGACTTCCCGCTTATTCTAAGGTATCGCTCGCTAACTACCTTAGAACGGCACCGAGCACGGGTTGAGGACGCGTGTGGTACGCCCACAAGCCGGCTACGCCTCCGCCCGTCGGTACTGGATGGTTACCCAGTACCGCGCCGGGGCGTCGAGGCGTTGAACCGCTCGCGCGTACCGGCGACCTTCCCGTTCCTGCTCTACCACGCTGCCGTCCGTTGCCCGGTGCCGTTAGCTAGTGTCCCGCTTCACCCCCGTCTTCTCGATCGACAAGGGTCTCGGTCGAACTGTGCATACACCCCTATCGCTGGGGGTGTTTATGCTACAATACCCTCTGCGGCGTATGTTTCGTTGTCGTCCGATTCGGTGTCGTCGGCTTCCTGGTCGGGTTGTGTCTGGAAAGGAGGGGTTCCTGTATGACTCGGGCTTTGGGAAACGCTTTCTTGCACGAGGCCTTCTGGTGTGGCGGGTGTATTGGATCGCGGCACTCGGTGTCGGAGTCCGGACATCTTGGGAGATGTGGTGTCGACAGGCGTTGGGGTGGTATGCCGTGGGGTGTCGTGTGATGTGCCGGGGTACACGTTGTCTCGGTGTTCGGTTGTATTCGGGGTGTTCTGGTGTTGTTGTTTGCCAAGAGTTGCTTGGTTAGATAGCGAGACGATAGTTTTCGATCCTGTCGTACTTGTGCACGAAGTCTTTGATGCTCTTCGGTTGGAGGGAGAGCAGCTGGAGACCTATGTCTGCCGTGGTGGGGTTCTTTTTCAGGCCGTCTATCATGTAGTCCACTGTGGTGGAAAGGTTGGCTATGTCGGGGAACCGGGCGGCGATCATTTGTGCTCGGATAGTTTCGTGGCGTTTGATGTAGTCTTATACAGTCGGACCTTCCTCGATTTGACATTGCTCGGCCATTTGCTTCAGATAAATGTGGTCGCTGGCATTTGTGGTGTCGAGGTGAACTGTGAGCTTTTGCAGGATGTCGTACTGGGTGGGTTGCTCGTCGGGCATTAGTAACAGGTTGAGGATGTCTGCGGGGATAGGCGCGATCATCTTGCCGATAAGCTTGTGTTTCGCTATCGTGTGTGTGTGTGCAGGTCTTGATCATTGTCGGGGGTGGGCGGGCCTTCGAGGTGGTCAATGGCGTCGTGTGCGTATGCGGCTGATCGGAGCGCGATGGGCCAGGGACCGTGATTCGACGGTTCGAGTTTGGGGATTTCACGGCGGTCCATGATTGTGGGATTGGAGTGGTCGCGTGGGTGTTGCGGTGGGATGTAGAGGAGGTCTGCGGGAGGCAGTGTGGGGGGATTGATGAAGATTCGGGACGGGGCTGCCTTGTGTTGAGCATTTCCGTTCCGGCTTGGGTTTGCACTGGGGGTTGGCTGCGGCGGGTGCGTGCCGATCCTGGGTGCTTGGGGTAAGCGCGATCCAGTTTTTTATTCGATGTTCGGTGTGTTGAACAGTGAAGTGAAGCGGGCCATAACCTGATGAACGTAATCCTCATGGTTCTGTCTTTACTCGTCGTCGCCGTCTCGTGGGTCCAAGTACCGCGTGTGACAGACTGTAATGCGGACAGTCTGTCCTTGCGGTCCGTCAGCCCCCGAGACATTTTTAATGCATTGCAACTGTGCGCGGTGGTATTGGGGAGGGTTTTTGTTTTGTTATGAAGGCCTAAGATGGTTGCTTAATGGACGTTGCAGTCTATGGATGTGTATTTATGAAGTAACGACCTGCTTCCCCTTCATCACTCAGTAAACAGCTATCAAGAGGGATGCAAGCGGACCTGACGTATAAGAAATATTCTATCACGAAATCTTGTCCTCCACACAGACAGAGGACTACAAAACGATCACAGAGGCGTCAAGCATTCGGACAGAATGATCCAATAACCCACGTGGGTTTGGTGCCGACGGATTCAACATGGAGGTTAATTGACGAATGAAGGGATATCGCTGTCTCTCAGCAGTCAAGTGAGCTCTCGTGCTCACTATAATATCTTGAGCAATGATATCTTGAGCAATAAGGTGCAGGCCCCCGGCCATCAGATGCGTCAGGCATCTGCCTAGCGTGCGAGTGAAAGATGTAGAGGCAACGGTACCCTTCGGTAGTTGTATTAGTGAATCGAGGCAGTGTTCTGAAGGGTTGTAGACCGGCTGAAGGCGGGGCGCGAGTCTCAATGTTAAGAGGCGATTGGTACACGTGCACAAGTCGACACGTGTGAGAAGAATAATGGCAAACGAGGCCAACTTTTTTCTTCAATTTTACCGTTAATTTCAATTTTACCAAACTTGAGATTCTATAACGTTTTCCGTAAAGTCACGAAAACGCGTGTTTTGGGCCAATACTTTTGGCAGCGAGTTTGCTCGGATTTTCTCAACGCAAATATTTCAAACAACGCGTTTGGCGAAACTCACAGCATACCGAAAACTCGGGGCATGTGAGTTTTCCACGACTTTCACATCCGCCTCATCACAGCAGTCCCGGATCGACCCGTCGTGAAGAAAAACGAAGTGGGTCTTCCGTTCTTTTCATCAGCACAAACGAGTCCCAGACTGCACGGGTTCGTAGCGATATGCGTCATGGAAGCCCCTATCGCTTCATCTGCGCAGAGTCCACCAATGGATCAAAGCGCGACAGGATCTGCCACAGATGCCGCCGAAGCAACCGCGAAAGATAGACAAGTAGAAGATTCTAAAAGGCGGTCCTCTCCAAACACACCGCCCGTTCGACTGAGAAACGTTCTATGCTTGTGGCGAGCTATAATATTCGCTTCATATTCGCTTCAGCGGGTATTCGCGCAGTTGCACGTGATCCGTCGGGCGGCACAACGATGTACTTGTACCGGACTTGCGTTTGTTGCGGGCACCGCCTCCCTCGCCCGCCGCCACGCCCTACCACACCGCCGGCGCCTCCCTTGCCGCCAGCAGAAGCTCGAACTCCTGCGAGAACGGATACATCACGCCTGGCTCGCGGCGACAGCATCACGTCCAGCTCCTCGAGCATGCCCCCGCCCTCCATCCCGCCGCTGCTGTTGCCGCCGCTCATCCTCGCGCGCTGCCGATGCTGGGGAAGGGGGGGGGAATGAGCAAACTTCGGCGCCCGCGATATCGATTTCGTCGCGCGCGCCGCGCGTGCGCACGCACACGGGAGAAGGCACGGCTCGTCGGAGTGAGGGCGCGCGCAACGGCGGCGGCGGAGCGCATTCGGACGCGCGCGCCTCGGGCGTGCGGGGCGGTGGGTGGGGATGCGCGCATCACCGCGCACGGGCAGGATGCAGGGCTGCGAAACGCAGGGCGGCGTGGTGCTGGCGCCGCGGGTCGCGCGTGGTTCAAATGGGGAAGCGTTTGCGGGCGGAGATGCTGCGATGCAGCTCAGAGGACGCAGGGCCGAAGCGCGCGGCCCTGGCGCGGGCGCGGGGACAGCGCATCCCGATTGGGCGGCGTGCTGGGCGATCCGCGCTACTCGCCGCCCGCACCTCAGCAACTGCAAACAGTCGTGCTCCGGGTGGGGCGCGACGACGTGGGCACGTGGAGAGAGGCGCGGTTGGGCGCCACGGACGGGGGCCCGGGTAAGCTGGAGTGCTTCTTGTATCTGCAGCAATCGCGCGGGGAGGCCGCGCCGCGCAACAGGTGGCCGCGCGCGAGTGTTGATCGCGCACCCCCGCCGGGCGGCCGCACACCCGCCACGCCGTCATGAGGCACGTTGCAAACCTGATCCGGACCCCGGTCCGGATCTTAATCCCGATCACTTGCGGCGCCCGGCGGCGCGTGCGGGCGGCGCGTGCGGGCGGCGCAGCGCTCGCCCCCCGCTCCCCGGCGGCAACGAGGCGTCAGTTGCGGGGCATGACAGTGTAAGGCGGCGGGCGGTCGCGGGAGACGCGCGGGCAGGAAGGCGCTGAGGGGCGGTGAGGGAATGCGGAGCGGAGGGCGGGGTGATGACGGAAGGCGGCGTGACGTAAGCGGGGTGCCACAGGAGGTGGCACTGTGTGTATGCACAACACATAACGTATGTACGATGCTCAGACGGGTGCAGTGCATACGGATCTGTATGTATGCACAACGCATAACGTATGTACGATGCTAAGACGGTGCAGTGCATAGTATGCACTGCATACAGCGTTCCCCTTTTGTAGTGCACGCGGCCGGAGCATTTGAAAGGCTGCAATGTGGCATTTGGTCACAGGACCAAGGACGCCAACAATTCAACAATTTCGTTATTTCTCCGCCCCCCCCGCTCTCACACGTGTAATCCATTGCCCCCCTGACGTCACCACCGCCCAATCACACCCTTCGCTCCCCATCTTGCCACCGAGCCACATCGCTGGCCGAGCTGCCATTCTTCTTCTCTTCCCTGCCCCAACGCCGACCTTAACGCTCTTAACATACCGCTCCTTTATGATGTGTTGTGACATCATTTGACCTCAAACTACCCCACAACACATCATACCACCTACTATATCCCACATAGATCCATCTCCCTACCCCCCGCCTCCACCTCACTAACCAACTGGTCCTCTCTCTTCAGCCCGCAACGTCTCATCCACCCATGGCTTCCTCCTCCGCCCTGCGCGGCCTGCGCGACGAGCTGGACGTCACCCCGGCCTACACCTTCTCCACCATCCAGTTCTCGAACGAGGTCCTGAACGCCGTCGTGGCCTCGCTCATCACCGTCTTCATCCTGGTCAACATCGGCTCCGTCGTCTCTAAGGTCGTCAACCTCACCCGCACCTCCGTCTTCCGCTACTCGTGCTGGCTGCGCGCCTACATCTTTGCCAACTCGGACGACCCGCTCCGCATCCTCTCCTGGCTCTCGCGTCGCTACGTCTACCGCGACCCCTCCTGGCAGCGCTACCCCAACCGCCTGCGCTACTCCCGCCTCGTCCTCCCCCTCCTCGCACGCCTCGTCATCTTCGTCGTCTCCATCGCCTCCGTCGCCGTCACCATCCCGGACGTCCGCCGCATGGTCGGCTGCGTCAACAACGACTACTCCCTCGCCCTCGACCCCACTCGCGCCAACCGCAGCGAAGTTTCCCTCCCCGTCTTCTGCGTCGACATCCCGCTCAAAACAGACCGCGGCGAGGTCGACTCCACCGCCGCATACTGCTACTGCGTCGACTCCTTCGTCCAGAACCCCACCGACGTCCCGCCCGGCCAGTCCCGCGTCACCATCTTCTCCGACCCCGCCCAGGCCACCATCCGCACCGAGGTCGCAAACCCCCAAGAGATGTCCTCGTACACCTTCTACCTCGAGTGGCGTGGCTCGGACGCCTCCCAGTTCGGCGACACCTTCCGCTCCTCGCTCCACGACACCCTCGACCGAAAAGTCCACGCCAAACTCGTCCACGACTTGTTTGTCCAGCCCGCCCCCGGCGCAACCACCGCCGATTGCTCCCCCAGCATCCCTCCTGCCAGAGTCAATGACACCACATTCCAGTTCTCCGTCGGCTGCACCCTCACCGCCACCCGCGCCGTCGACAGGATCGAGCGGTACACGCGGTCTGCCCTCGTGTCGACCCGCTGGAACGCCGGCTCCGTCGCCCCGCGCGTCAAGCTCTCGCGCAACCAGTCCGAGGGCGCGGACGACCCGTCCTGCCCGCTCGACATCAAGATCTCGCGCCCCATCGTCAACATTGTCCCGCTGGCCCTCATGCTCGCGGCCTGGGTCCTCATCAACTCGCTCGTCAGCTTCTTCACGCGCAACCACGGCCACGCGCTCGACGCCGGCTTCCAAATCATCAAGGAGGCCCTCGGCCACGACACCACCAGCAACCCGCTGGAGAACTACGTCGAGCGCCGGGAGGTGTGCCGCGTCGCGCTCCGCAAGTGGGCCTGCGCGGGCGGCGGCGCCCACTACGGCTTCATCGGCCGCGAGGGCGACGTCCCCGTCGCCGAATTCACCGAGAAGACAGTCGTCAGCGGCTGCTCCAGGGTCGCCATCGAGCTCAACCGCGCAGCCGCCCTCGTCGATGCACCCGTCGGCTTCGCACCGCCAGGTGCACAGGAGGCAAACCCCGTTACATCGCCGTAGCTGCCATGCACCCGTCGGTTGCGCACCGCCAGGTGCAAAAGAGACAAACCCCCGCTACACCCCTGTAGCTGGCGTGCACCCACCCCCCCCCCCCCCCCCCCCACCCCCCGTGCGCCAGGGAAACGTCAGAGCCTCCTCGCTCAGTGGCTTTTCGTGCTTGCGCCTCTCGGGCGTAGCGCAGTGCAAGCGCCTTTCGTTCCGGAATAGGTGCAGCCGACCTTGGCCTTTTTTGTTGAGCATTTTGTGGTTCTAGGAACACCGATACCCCCGATCCTCTGGGGAGCGGGGGACGGCGGTGACTTTATTGTTCAAGTGAGTGAGGTGCTGTAATGCTGTGCCTTATTCTACGTGTGCCTTACTTGCTTGTCTCTGGATGGAACCACACATTTCATAGCACTACCTGCACGTTTCGGAGTGTTTCCGCGGAAAACTATCCTCGCTGTTAGTAGTGGGTACAGAATACCCTTTCGCCCAACACAGCATTAAATATACAAGTGAACCCTCGCTATCTGAATCCTTGTTATGTGAATATCCGCGATATGTGCATGCCAATTGCTCGGAACGAGCTCCGGAGCGTTGATTGTGCAAGTAAAACTCTGCCCCTCTCTCCCCCTCCTGGGTAAGAGAGTCTCGTGAGCTCTTTTATTGATAACTACGGTAGCGGTAGCATTACATCTGAGTGTCCCTCTTGGACACCTGTCTTGCACCTCCGAGGTGCCTGGTATCCTCATAAGATATTAAATCAAAGTTCCATTCTCGAACAGTAGTAACCCCCACCTGGGGCATTTGTTGGATCCGCACTGGAGAGCCTTCACACCCCTCCTCGGATCCAACTTCGTCGTTGACGACGATGTGTCTCTCAGAATGATATTAATGGGTGCATCCAGAAATTGCCACTCCATCACTCCAACACAGTATGATAAATGTCGAAAAATGCAACTATGCCACCACTGCGCTACTCAGCCCGCCAAACCTGAGCGCGGCTGCCGTATTCCGTCTTACACCATTTCCCCGCCTTCTCGCTTTCCTTGACTTCAACACATGCCAGCATCATGCCAAACACCCCTCCTCTCCCAATTATTGCAACGTCGTTCGCGCCCATGGCTTCCCGTCAAGTCCCATCTGGTGCCGAGGTCATCCTTGACCTCGTCGAACAAGATCTACACGTTGTAGCCCCGCCCCCGACCCCCGCCACGCCCAACCCAGTCACACCAACCGAAGCTGTAGTCTAACCATACACTTACGCTGGAGGATACAATTCCAAAAATAGGGCACATATTGTAGACTGTTCCTTTTGTTTTGATGTACCATAACGCCAGACCGAGCAAATCAATGCTGTTAAGGAAAGGCTTACGTCCTCTCGTCTTTACACTGTTTCTGTATGGGCTCCCAAAATTGAACCCAACGCGCTCAGACTCAAAGAATGGCAGAATACGCTGTAAAATGATGGCCTTTGTGAAGTTTGTCGCGAGGAGAAAGTCATCGTCGATGCCGCATGACAAAATTTGATTCCATGCCGTTGTCAGCCTGGTGTAAACCGGTCGAATCAATGCCGCTCGGCGATACTGAGGGGGCTTTCGGGATCTTCGTTTTCTCCCGTTTATCCTTCTCCTTCGAAGAACCCTCCATGTGAGGGAAACAGCAGCAACAGATGCTGCTGCTGTTGCGAGCACTGCGAGTTCTTCGAGAGCTTGTGTGCGTTTTGGGCTGGCCATCATAGGATATGGGCAATTTTGGGTCGTCCGTGTTGATCCTGAGAGCAGGAAGGGGATCAACTCCCCACAAAATGTTATCATATTGCAGAGTGGCGGAGTGCAAGGACCCCTCGGGGGTTCTTGCACTTCAGCAGAAGTGGTGGGGCGCCCACTACATTTCCAGCCCAGCGGAGGCCTGTGATTGGCCAAAAAGTGTCGCAGTGTTGGAGTGGCAATTTCTGGATGCACCCAATGCCTTGCTCGCATTTTGTCAACCAGTTTCGAACTCGAGACTCTTAAGGTTCACTCGAGTCTCATATTTCTCAATAATCGCATTTTTTTTGATCTGCGAAATTTCATCCAAGATTAGGTGTGAATTTTTTATTCAAATGCTAGGGGTACCGATGCTGTATCACGGGGCAGGCGTCAAGGACTTACATTTGGGCGGGGCTCGATAGGGCCGCGCCGTGATAGGGCATACGGGAAAGGGTGGCAGAGGCCAAACTGGACCAAACAGCGAAACTGATGCGTTGTAGTAGACGTATCTTGGCGGTCCCGTAAGATGACTATGTCCGGTTGGCAATGCGGTGAGCAAGGTACTCAAGGACTGCCATCGTGCGAGAGCTGGTCGCGCCGAGAGTATCAAATGCGAGCGGGACAAAGTGCCAGTCGAGTAGAGAGAGTGGGGAGTCAGGCTGGAGGTGAAATGCGTCACGCACTGTACGGGAATGGACGCGAAGCTTGTCCAAATCAGCAGCTTCCGCTGCACCCGCGAGGCCTTTCGCAGCGAGAGACAATGTAGAGCGACAGTAGGGGGAACGAACGGTTACGTCGTACGCAGTGAGGCGGTCCGGGAGAGCGCCCGAAGGAGGCGGGGCGGGCTGGACGAGAATATCGGCGGGGCGGTTCGCGGTATTCGGCAAGAGAGAAGGGACCTCAAGGTCGCAGCAGAGACCGGCGGCGCGGAACGCGTGACGGGCGAGTAGGTTGCGTACAGTGTTATGACGGTGAACGACGCCGAAGCCATGACGGCATATTGCAGCATGATCACCGCGAGCGTCCATTGGCTTACAGCAATGCGAACATATGAGAGGCCGAATAGAGTCACAGTAGACGGGTGTATCCAGATGCCGGCGTAGCATACAGGACCACACCGCAGAAGGGACTCGAGAAGTGAGTGAGGGGTGGCTGCATAGAAACGACGCGGCGCCCGGAGCACGGAGGGAATTGTACCGGGCACGTCGGCGGACAGAGGCGGCACTGTGGTTGCGAGGGAGAGGGTCAAGGTCCCACGCGGTCTGTTCCCAGTAGAGTCGAGAAGTGGCACCCTGCATAGCCTGAATTAATGTGTGGTGTACGCGTTCAGGTCTAGACAAAAGGGCCTCTGGTTCAAATGGTCCGAGCGGAGAATGGTCCCAAGAATGCCTCGGGTGCGGACCTCAGGGTTCAAGGCCCCTAGTACGTGGACGATATGACGACGGGCCATGCGGCGATAAAACGACTCGGAGGGGTTATGTGGGCCCTTCACACGAACAGGTGCCGCCTCAATTAAACTGGCAGCGTAGGACGCATGGATTAGAATTCCATACACGTGGCGCTCGAAAATGTCTGGTCTAAATACGTTCCAAATCCTCGTTCCCATTGGAACCGGAGCTGACCGGGATGAGAGGTGTAAGCCGCTAGGACCATCTCGAATTGAGGGCCTGAAAGCACCTTGTGTGTTACTAAGGAAGAGGGTTGTCGCACTTTGTGTTAATTCCCCGCCCTGGTGACCCATCTAACGCGCGTCTTCTTTAGGGGCGCGGTATAAGAGGTCTTCCGGTTCCTTTTGCTGCTCTTCGTTATGTTTTCATTTCTTTTAGTGCACACAAACTATTGTCCACGAACGACGCTGCTCCACATGAGTCCTATGCGTCTGAACCTTTGTTCATTATTTCTTCTAGAACCAACGCCGCAGATTCTCAATCTTTGACTTCTTTCGGAAGTGCATCAATCTTGTTTTAGTTCAGAGTCACAATTTGTAGAGCTTTTAGGTGCCGGTAAAGGGTTCTCTTGTCAACAGGCTTTGTTAAAATGTCTGCGTGCTGTCCTTCTGATCGAACCTGAACAATATGCACGATACCAAGCTTGAGAAGTTGCCGCACGTGGCGAATCTTTATCTGGATGTGCTTATTTCGCGCAGAGACTTGATCACGCTTGGCCAAAGCTATTGCAGCAGAGTTGTCAACGCTTACGAGGACTGCGTTGATTTGCATTGATTCATCGAAGCTTTGCGAATACTTCACTTCACACATTAATCGTCTCATCCATATTATTTCCTTAGCGCAGTGAGATAATGCGACGTATTCTGCTTCCGCTGAAGAGAGGGCTATCATGGTCTGCCGTATGCTCTTCCATAATATGGGCGAGTTGCCAAATAGCAGTACGAATCCTGTTGTCGACAGCCTTGTTCCAGCACATCCAGCCCAGTCTGCGTCCACAAATGCTTGAACGGTGGGTGTTGCTACATCCCTAGGATAGAAGATGCCCAGTGTTCTTGTGCCGGAGATGTACCTCAGCACTCTCTTCAGCAATTGTGCATGGCGGACAGCTGGTTTGTGTACTTGTCGAGCGAGGGCAGCGACGGGAAAGGAAAGGTCGGGTCTTGTGCAAGTTGCAAGGTAGAGCAACTCACCCACAATGCAGCGATAACTTCCATGATCTTCCTTGCTCAGCAACGCATCTCCATCTCTCGCAGCACTGAGATCAGCGTCTGTAAGTAGGGGTGCAAAAGTGGCGTTCGACCTCAACAGACCGTACTTCGTGAGCAAGTCTACTGTATACCTCTGCTGTGTTAGGCGGATACCAGCTTGCGACTGGCGTACTTCCCACCCGATGAAGTTTTTGAGCTCGCCAAAGAGCTTGACGTCAAAGGCAGCCGCTAGTTTTGTCTTGAGGCGCTGAAGGAGGATTGTAGAATTGGAAATAAACTTCATGTCATCCACTACTACCACGATGATGATGAATTGAGTCCCTTCACGTTTAAAGAAAACTCGGTGATCAATGACGGACTGGGTGAATCCCCAGTTCGTGAGAGTACTCGAAAGCAGCGAGCCCCATAAATTTCCGGCTTGTTTAAGGCCATACATTGCCTTCTTTAGTAGACAAACCGAACCAGGCTTTTCTTTCACACAGCTTGAATCCGTAGGTTGATGCATGAGTACCTCCGTGTCGACATCGCCATATAAATAGGCGTTGCTAACATTCCCTCCTTCGACATGGAGGTTCTCAGCTGAAGATACAGCGAACAGGAGACGTATAGCGTCATGTGAAGCGACTGGGGCGTACGTCGCCTCTGGGTCGTAGTCGAAATGTGGCGATTGTAAGTCGCCGCGCACACAACATCGTGCTTTGTGAAGGTAATTAGACCCATTGTTGTCCAGCGGTTTAAGACGGAAACCCCATGTGAACGGTAAGGGCTGCATGCTTTGGTTCTGTGTGACATAAGTCCACGTGTTACGGCGAACTAGGGCGCGATATTCGCGATCGATGGCGTCACGCCATGGCTCCTGTTGAACAGCTTCCTCGAAGGAGCGAGGTATTCCAGCGTCGCATTTCTTGCCTCTCCTCTGTGAGGCATAAGACTGCGAAAGTGAATACCGAAATACAGAAAAGGCTTTGCTGAGGATTTCCTCGGCCTGACTGTCGACGTTGCTGCGAGATTCTAGTTCAGCTTGTCTAGAAATTCCGTCGAGGAGTGCTGTGACTCCGGTTAGTTCTTCCTCTTTGCAGGGGCGGAAGTCCTGCTTCCGCGTGAAGATGATTTGTTTTGTAGAAGGAACATATATGCAGAACACACTTGTCTCGCTCTGAAGTCCGGCGAAATATCCGTGTACACTTCTGGGGGTAAGCTTTTTATCTGCCGCAGTATCTGAGCGATACACGAAAGCGAAGCCGGGTTCTCCAAACACTGGGATGGTGGCGAAATTAACACGTGAATTGGGGTCCCATGCGTGTATGGGGATGTCGCCGTTTAAGCGATCTGAAGGTAGTCGATTGCGTAACCAGTTTGCGTGATGCATTGCCTCTCCCCACAAATTTTTGTCCATCTTGCTTGCAAACAGTAGTACGCGGCATCGAGCACCAAGCTCTTGTATGAGGCGCTCGGCAATTCCATTACTTTGATGGGCATAAGCGGGAGAATAATCGAGGCGGATACCGTTGCTGTAACAGAAGCGCTGCAGTTCATCACTGGAATTTTCTCCCGCTCGATCCAACCTGATATTCAGAAGTCTGAAACCTGTAACATTTTCTGCTCATGCTTTGTAACGTTGAAGGTTGACGAGCAGCTCAGACTTTGCTTTCAGAAAGAATATGTCTGACTTTGCGCAATAATCGTCCATGATTGCTAGTACGTAGCGACTTCCACCGGTTGAGATTGTCGACATGGGTCCGGTTATGTCCAGATGTATGAGTTCCAGTGGGCGCCTGGTAATGTAGAGACTTGGCGTTACGGGACTTCTCTTTGTTTTACCAGTGGCACAAGCGACACAGAAGAGATTGTTCAGGATGCTGTTGGAAAAAGGTGGCACATCTTCAAATATCTCTGCCAATCTTTTGTATCGCTTCGGATTGGGATGCCCTGTTCGATAGTGCCAATACATTGCCATCTCATTTTCGGTTTTTGCAGCAGAGTAAGGTCCGACGGAATAGCAGTTGGCGCAAAGGGATTCATACTCGGCATAGTGTAGGCGGGGGAGAGACCTGATTGCCGATGAGGCCGAGAATGTTGGTAGCTTCATCATATACAGGCCATCTTCGATTTCGGTTTCATATATCCCTAGCATTCAATTTAAGGATCAGTATACTGATCCATAAATTTAAAATGCGCACTAGTTCGTCAATAATTCCTTGCACGAAATACCCTTGAACTATGTTGTAGTTCGCGAGCAGTATAAACATCTGCAAAAGAGTTTGAGAAAAACAGAGCAGATGGTCCAGGGCTATAGGCAGCCCGAACGGGACTGTTCCAGGAGCCAAAAATACCCCCTTTTCGGCTAAGGATCAGTATACTGATCCATAGCAAGGTGGTTTTTGCGCAAAGAAGTGCACTGTATGGCTGCTTTATAGTGCTGCGCTTGGTCCGCGTTCGACCCTGAGGCTCTTGGCAATGCATTGCCAACGACCTATGAAACAGGTCTTAAACCACAAGCACGTCACGTAATCTGCGACGGACACAAGGTGGGATAGTGTACTACATGAAGTACAGTCAGCCAGCACTGTTTAAAGTGGTAGAACACTTCATTTATCAGGGAGGTTTACATAGGTCCTTAATAGACATAGGTTTAAGACTTGCGACCTCAGACAAAGTGTAAGACATGTGCAGACCACGATGGGAATAGAACAACGGCAATAACAAAGCTCATGCGTTTCGAATCGAAGCTCTTCGCGCGCGCTTTCGAGGCCTCACCACTGGTGTCACAATAGGGTCCTCATCGGTTTGACTGTCAGGGGCGCCCCGAGTGAAACCTGGATGAGTTTTAGGGGATTTAGGGGCGGGCGTTTCGCGTGCTTCTAAACTAGCTTGAGAATGCCAAAGTTCCCAGCAGCTTTTCTGTAATCCAGGGTAGATGCGAACACATAAGTGTACGTGGCAAAGGTTACACTTAAATGAAGAACGGTGTCCACGAAAAGAGGGTGTTGCCTGAGAGCTTGCCGCTTCGGTCACATCTGAAGCCTGAGATGTGTTGTTAATGCCACAAAGTGAACAATAAAAATGTTCGCGAACCTGTTTCTGTTTGTGCATAGATCCCATCCTAAGCTTGATACCGTCTTGCCCATTAAAGAAAATCAACAGTCGCCTCTTTCTTGACTTAGCTAGTGAGCTGAGACGTGACACATCAGCTTTGGTAATGCTCCCTGTAGGTGAGTTCATCACATCTGTAACTGCTGACGCGACCTGCAATCTATCAGCACGTTGAAGAAGCTCACCTGATACATCGTAGATAAAGTCAGCAAGAGACTGGACAGAGTTGAAGGAGTCTCTAAATCTCTTCATGCTACCATAAACGTCTCGCGACTCCAGAAGATGAGCCTTGCACTGCAGTCGGTATGACGTAAATGCATTCACAGATAGGGTTTTAAGCGTTTGAATAACCAGCTTCTGTTCCCAGCGGAGAGATGATGTCGAGGAGCGCATAATGGCGCGCGCTTGGGCCGTTCCATCGACACCCCCCTTAGTCTTGGAATACAGACTTTGTATTCCGTGCTTGAAAACCTTGATAGGAGGCATCGGCCCTCTCTCTTTTATATCTTCGTTTATGACCTTCCAGAATGAAAGTTTGTCCTCTAATAGACGTTTTGTCTGAGCATCCGTAAAATTTGGAGGGACCAGATCGCCATCAGAAGGTCCATGAGCCCAGCTGGCCAGAGCTCTTGCCTTTGGTGCAAGGGCCATCTCCAACGCACTTAACGCGTGCTCCGGCGCCCGCACGATGACTACGTATAAAAGATCAGTCTCAGACGCTGATACATACACTGCAAGACAAACACGTAGCACCAGTATTTGTTGTATAACTTGGCCCATGTGAATCTCAGGTATGTACTGACGAAAGGTTGCGTCGCCAACCTCGCACGTAATGGGATCTGCTGATGCAATCCCCATCGCCCGGTCCAGCGAGCTGGAGGCAACACTTGACTTGATTTCAACACTGGCCAAGATGCCCCCTAATCCGTTGCTCTCCGTTAATCCATCCAGTCCCAGCACTGTGTGGTCAATTATTGCGACTCCGTCCGCAAAGCACGCAAGCCATGACTCCTCCTTACGCGCTACCATTCCAAGTTCGAATAAACCCTTTACAAAAGGCTTTGCCTCCAGCGCTAAGAAAGCAGCCTTCTCGTTTGCAGTTCCCCGCATCATCGCCTCAGTCGATCGCGATCCACTAAAACACGATTCGGTGCATTGGCGGAGCAACTGTTGGGGTCGCGGGGCTTCTGTAGTACAAACGGCGAGCCCAAGAAGCTGCCGCACGGCACTGTCTGACATTATAAATCGACCAGCAAGCGTTCCTGTCACTCTAAACTGCCTCATGACGAACCAATCCGCGCAACGTTGTCCGATCGTTAGAATCTGGCAATGCTTCATGACCTCCCTTGCAACAGCGCTCTTGGTTGAGGAGTCATTCTCAAGAGGCCATATCCGTGGTGAGATTCTGTCGGCCCACGCTCCGAAAAGGAGCGACCCGCAGGCCTCCGGCCGTCGTGACGCAACCCATGTGGCTATTGACTTAGCCATAGATGAAGGCAGGTTGTGAGCAAAGCGCAGAACTTTGCTAAACTTAGTTGCCTCTTTCTCTAATAGCCACAGCTGAAACCCTCTGCCTGGGCGGTGCGTCTGGTCCTGTGGCCTTGAGAAGCTTAGTGGCCCAGAACGCCGCAGGGGCCTGGTCTACAGAGTCGTCAATTATAAAGCTCCTCGGCCGGTCAGATGTGAAGTTGCCCGTTGCAATTGGGGTAACGTTTTGCTGTACTCCATCTACTGTTACATCTTCATCAACGTCTAACTCCCCGCCATCACCGTCCACATCATCCCCCCCAATGTCGCCCCCCTCGTCCTCCTCCCTATCAAAACGCCCAATCTGCAGGAAAGACTTACCGACAAAAGGGTGACAGTGCAGGAGGTGCTCCGGCATTACGAAGAGGGATCCAATTTCATGCGCGAGCAAACTACGAAGCAGCGACAACTTTCCATAGCCTCTGTCGGCTGTCACAATTACCCCATGGTGACTGTGAGATCCCTGGTCTTTAAGAACCATCGACAGCAGCTCATCCACACTAGAAGTCTGCGATTGGCCCCGGCGGCGAAATCGTACAAATAGCGTTAACCGCGAGAAGGGATCAGCCAGAGCGTCAGCGCAGTGTCCCTCTTTTTCAGCCTTGCGGTTAGATATTGTTTTGACCTGATTATCGCTCGTCCTTGTCCCGTGCAAGTCATCGTCGAGCGTTAAGGTTGTGTAAGGCGAGTTAAAAAACATTCTACATGACAGTTGAAATGCGGCCTGTTCAAACCCACTCAGTTGCACTGTTTGGTCCCTCTGGGAGTTCCAAGAGCTCTCTCCAGTGGTACCACGGCCCATCACAGAGTATGCCTTGATGTTGTTAACAATAAAACGTATTCTCGCCAAAGAAAGGTGCGTCTTAACCAAACAGTTCAAGATTTCAATGGACTGCTGTAGACTAAGCCCTGTTGTATGCGACAGCAGCACCACGGAAAGAAACCGGTACATGTCCCATAGCTTAAATCTTTCAACTGGGAGATCATGAATTACAATGTGTTCATTTGTCCATTCCATGCATTTGTTTAGTACGTCGTCAACAAATAAAGTGACAAAGCTTCCTCTGCTTGCCGTCAAATCTCGTACAAGCCTTGCCTCCCTCATCTTCGCGATTGCAGACGTCCAAAACAACCTCGCCCGCTCCCCAACCACTTCCTCCGCGAAGAAGCCCTCGAGAACGACACCCAGGGCCGCACCTTGACTACTTATCCGCCATCCTTGCACAGCCGCTGACTTCCCACGCGAGCTCTGCGCTGCCCCGCGAACTCCTCCCCTTCCGCGCCCTCGACCTCTTCCACGGGCTCGGCCCCTCCCACGGCCATGAGCCCTCTCGCTGCGAACCCTGTTGTCGCCTTCGGGCTGCGGTGATGTAGGAAGAACGGTTGAAATGGTAGTCCTAAGCCTCTTGTGCAAGGAAGTGGGCGTCCTGTTGCTTCCACTTTGCGGTTTTTGATTTTTGAAAACTTGAATGATTCGGGGTAATGAGCTCTTTCGGTCGACACCGGCTTTGACCTATGAAGTAGACTGTAAGGGACCCTTATGGGGTGCTCAAAACACTCCTCAAGTCGGGTCTACGGATCAGTATACTGATCCATAGGCCAAAATCTGGAAAACCCAAAAATTGCTGAAGGATCAGTATACTGATCCATAGAGATGCTAGGGATATGGTCTTCTCGCTTTTCTTGTCCAAGATGAAGCATGTGCTTATACCGTTTTGCGCACGGGTGCTGCTGGTGAATATGACGTTGTAGTTCTCGGTGAGTAGGCCGACAGAGAGAATGTTCGTTGTAAACTCAGGGGTGTGATAAGCCGGCACAAGCGTTCCTCCGCGAAGCGGTAGCTTCACCATACCCTGGCCAACTATTATGGACGTTCCCGCAGCAGCGGAGACGTCAGTGGTATCCATGCTCTTGTAACTCGTGAAAGAGTTCTTGCTGTGGAAAAAGTTGTGTGTCCCGCCACTGTCAATGATGGCATGTGGGCTCTTTAAATTTCCAATTTGAGCGATGGAGCTCTTGAACTTAAGTTGAGCCATGAATCCAAACGGTGGCTGGCCTTCTTGTCGGTTGCTTGGGTGCGGGTCATGAATGCGGGTGTTCTGAGCAACGTTGGCATTTGGTTCAAACCGGCCTTGCGAGGAATCATATGGGGTATTGGTGTTCGGGAATTGTTGGTTTTCAGTACCCCAGTTCCCTTGCAAATGGTATTGGGGAGAGAGATGGCCACGCCCTAAGCCTCGTCCAAAGCCTCGTCCACGTCCCCCACGAAAACTTCTTCGAGGGTTAAAACGACCACGTCCAACGCTATTATAGGTACTTCGGCCGCGAAAACCGTTATCATTGTCCTTACGAAACCAACACTCTTTCGCATAATGGCCAGTGCGACCACATACGAAACACTTGTTGTTCTTTGCTTTCTTCTTCCCAATAGGTCCCTTGTAGTCCATGTGAGCAAGATCGGCTCTTGGTGTAGCAGTTGCACGCGATGATGATGCTTTGATATTGGTGCGACGAGAAAGCTCACCTGCAACAACAACGATTAGCTTATCGTATGAAATTTCACTCGCCTCTGAAAACATTGCCAAAGGAGCAAAAGATTCAGGTAGAGTCTTGATCAACTTGGATGCTTTTTCTTGAGCTGTAACAGGTGCGTCGTAGGAAGCCAGCTTTCCAAGTATTTCATTGAACTTTTCAACGTGCTTCTCCCAATTCTCATTTTCTCTGAAGCGGAGTTGGTCCAGCTCACTTTGAAGATTGATAACGACTTGGGTGTTGGAGGTCGTGTAAAGACTCGACAGAGCATCCCAAAGTTCTTTAGCTGTATTTTCATCGTTGTCGACCAAATGGCTGACTTGGGCTAGCGGGCCTGTCCCCAGACTGAGGATGATAGCTGTCTTTGCCTTGATCATTTTCTCGAGCCATTTCTTGCGGACGGCCACGGAAGTTTCATTGGGTTCTGCAGTAAACCCTAACAGTTCGATGTCGTTCCTGCGGATAAAGGCATAAGTACGACGTCGCCAATGGATGAAGTCTGAAGATCCCGTGAGCTTGAGCAACTTTGTCACAGGGTCTCGCTCATCAGACATGATAAACGTATTTCGTCAGTTCTATTTGGTACTCTTGTGGTGCTATCATGCAAGTAAAACTCTGCCCCTCTCTCCCCCTCCTGGGTAAGAGAGTCTCGTGAGCTCTTTTATTGATAACTACGGTAGCGGTAGCATTACATCTGAGTGTCCTTCTTGGACACCTGTCTTGCACCTCCGAGGTGCCTGGTATCCTCATAAGATATTAAATCAAAGTTCCATTCTCGAACAGTAGTAACCCCCACCTGGGGCATTTGTTGGATCCGCACTGGAGAGCCTTCACAGATTGCAGGTCACATATGAGGTATTCATGAATACGGCCTAACTGAATACCACAAGCACATCTTAATCATAACAGGCCTCATACAAGAGCATTCTATGAGACAAAACTGAGCTATGATAACTTTACTCATTATAAATATGGTTCAATTTCCAGTTTTCCTGGGCAATCGAAAATGGATACACCTCGAACGCGCAAACCAAGCCAAGCAGATCCGCATTACTCAATATTTTGGTTAAAAATTATGGGATTGTTACATATTTGGGCTGTATATGAAACATCCTTGGAAACTGAATATGCACTTTAATTGAATGCGGAAGGAAGCAACCATCCATATTCAGATATCGAGGGTTCACTGTACTGTACCACATGTATCAGGAAATGCGTATGCAGTAGCTATATGCAACAGTTAACACGGTCGCTACGGTTGGGCGTTTTCGTGCGGCACTTCACAGTGGAGTGACAAAGTGTGCCGTACAATGTTTCTGCTCTTGTCCGAGACACGATGCGCTTTTGTCCACGATTGCACATTGTCCATTGTGCAGCATGTCCAGATACCATCTGCGCACGTCACAACTCTCAACCATCCTCCAAATCGATAGAGAGGTATGCTTTTAAGGCCCAGAGATACGGAGAGACAAATTTCTCAGAGTGGAATGGTAGCTGCGGTTTCCGGGTAATCTCATGCCCATTTCAAACCTAGTGGCCTACATTGAAGTCCAATTACCCTTGTACCTTGTAGTATAATGACCGGCGCGAGCGCGCGGAGGTCATCGGACGGCCGTATACGGTATACACGTGGGCGGCTGTGCCCACGTGTAGCGAGCGCGCGCGCATGCCGAGCGGTCGTAATCTGGCGTACGTGTACAGTAGTGCACGTGTCGTCCGAGCGGTAGTCTACGCGTGTTACGTGTGCGCGTTAGCACACGTGTCGTCCGTGCGGTAGTCTGTAAGCAACACGCGTGTACAGTAGTGCACACGTGTAGTAGCAGCGTCCGTGCGGTAGTAGCAATTATGGCGCTAGTTTTTTAATTGTGTACAGTACCCGGTACGCACTAGGCGGCAGGTACTGTACTACTGTACTGGGACAGGTGTCCGAGGCATCCCCCTGCGGGGTTAAGACTTGGCACCCGTCCCCACCAGTAAACGGGGGCAAGCTCGCCCCCGTCCCTTTTGCGCCTACGTACGTCCGTTTTCGGTTGTCCGCCGCGCGCGCTGGCTTCTAACCCGTTACCGGTCGCTCCCGTTCACGCACCACGGGGCGACTGCGCGTAACCGGCCAGTGAGCCACTCCCTTTTCGCGAGCTCGTCCGATCGGTTCAATTGGCGCGTCGCATCCGCGCCGCGTGCTCCCTCGCTAAAGCCTCCGCCTCTCACCCAACTCAGGGCGGAGAGGAGTTATCCCACATTTGGTACTCTTGTGGAGGAGATAACTCTCGAGGTTGAGCCGCACGCGTGGTCGCTCGATCGCGCGCAGAACCGTACGGACGGAAAAGGTTGAGAAATCACCGCGTCGATCGCGAAGCGTATTCGACGATGAACCGACCGGAAGAAGGGGGAGACTCCGCCTCCGGGCGTCTGAGCACCCGCAGTGGCAGTGGCGCACCGCGCCCCCGGGTGGAAACCCCGGAAGCCCTGCTGCGACCGCCACCGCGACCGGCCCGCACGCGAGCGTCCGCATCGGATGTTATGCCGGCCGTGTCGGCAGGCACCGAGAATCGCGTCCAATGGATGGTCGACGCGATTCAGCCGCGCATCCAGGCCTGGGTCGAGGAGTTCCTCGCTACGGAACTCCCCCAGGTAGCGCGCGTATGCCTCGACCGAACAGTGCTCGCGCTCGTGGACGCGCACGTACGCAGCGCGATACCACCGCTTTTGGACGAACTTCTACCCGCTCAAGTCCAATGTGAGGTGGTGACCGCGCTCACCACTGTGGATGAAGAATCCTCGGCCGGTACGGCTCTAAAGGGAGCGATCAGCTCCGGCGTGGCCAATCGTCTGGCCACGACCTTCGCCGGAGCAGGAGTCGACGCACGCGAGCAGCGCGACTCAACCGCTCCGGATCCTACGCTAACGCACGCTGAACCGATCGGCGCCGCACCCGGGATCGGTACAATGGCCCCTCACCCGGAGGGTAAGACCATTTACCTCCCACCAATTTATGGTGCTACAGGAGGGCCCACAGAAAATGGCCCTCCCGTACTCGCCGATACGGCTGGCCCCCGCGGGACAGAAAACCGCCTGGGGCGCTTCGCGACAGAAAAGCGACAGCCGTATCGGTCGAGCAGAAGAAGCGCACCCGGCGCTCAAGGCTACACCTCGGAGGGTACAGAAAACCCCTCCGAGGAAGAAGACACAAGACGTCGCCACAGGGCGACGCGCAAGAACCGCGACGGACGCTACGCGCGATACCGCGATGCCGGAGGGGTCGGTTACCCCTCCGATGATAACCGCGACGGACGCTACACGCGATACCGCGATGCCGGAGGGGTCGGTTACCCCTCCGATGATAACCGCGAAGGACGCTATACGCGATACCGCGATGCCGGAGGAGGTGGATACCCCTCCGATGACGAGGACACCGAGTCGGACGGATCGCGCAGAGGCGACCGCAGAGGTCGCAATGCGCGCGACCGACGTCGGTTCCGGCGAGAAGACTCCGATCCGGAGGGCTACAGTAGCCCCGGCGGAGAAGGAGACCGCCACCGCAGGGGCAGAGACCGCCGGTATGCCCCGAGGCGGGATCCGAAACGGTTGCCGGTGATCAGGCCGCTGAACGACCTGTTCACCAAGGCCGTCGACTACCGCACGTATAGGCTGGAAAATCGCAGCGCGCGCTACGACGCGAGTACCGCGCGGCGAGTTAACCGATATCGGAAGAAGTTGGACGTCCAGCTGAAAACCCACACATTCGGTGGTCAAGATCCAATCGCGGTGCTAGGATTCCTCGCGCGCTTCAAGATGGCCTGCGACCACAATGGGGTCAGCGAAGGCGCGGCCGTATGGTGTTTCCAGTTCTATGTGACTGGGCAGGCTCACGCCTTGCTCCAGTCCAGGCTACACGGGAACACCATGGCGGTCGATGCGGAGCAGCGCGATATGCTCGAAACCTACGCGGAAGTCGTTAACTTTTTATTGCGCACGTACGCGACTGACGAAGTTATTTCCGAAGCGCTCGGTGATGTCACCTCCTTCCGTCAGAGCTCTAATATGACGGAGGAGGTGTACAGTAACCAGTTGTGGGACAAGGCGTTGCGCTGCGGAACCGTATTCTCGGACAGGCGCCTGAAGTCCCTTTTTGTTGAGGGACTTCTGCCAGCGACGTGCGCGCAGGTGCGGAATTATCTCGCGACGCATCCGGGCGTGGACTACCAAGCGGTGGCACGCTACGCGCAAGCGATAGGCGAGACGCACCGCTCGGCTCGAAGACAGGCGACCTCGCTCGCGTCGCCTCAACCACCGTCCGATTCGGTGAGAAGATTCACGCGCAACGCGCGGACAAGGCCCGTGCTGTCGGTCGAGTCCCTGTCTGAACTCCCGACAGCGCGCGGAACCGAAACAGAGGAGATACTGGCGGTGACGGACCAGTCGGCGACGCCGAGCTGGCTTAGCTCGCCGCCGACTAGCTACCATCCGTCACCTGCCTCGTCCCCGGCGGGCGCGCCGATGGCGCCCGCCCAACACGGTGACGCGCGCGCACATCCGTACGGAAGGCCAGTACAGAACCAGCGGGTCCGGTTCTTCAACCAAGGATTACCTGGACCCCCGCCGTGCCGGTTCTGTCTGGACCAATGGTGCGCGGATACCCCTTTGGACACTATCCATGGATAGATAAATGCTATCCCTGGGTAATTTTGGACTCGAGCGGTTTTAGGATATCCGCGATATTACAATTTCGAAAATGGATACGGTTTCCCAAAAAAACCGTTGATCGCATAGCACGTAAAGCGGTTTCCCAGATTATCCGTATTGACAAATTTTTGAAACACGGTTTGTCGGATTATCCGCGTAAAACCCCAAAAACCGCACACGGATATCCACGAAAACAGTCAAAACTAATAATATACAGGGAGCGGTGCGCGAGTGGAGGCATTACCGACGCCACAGGAAGGGGTCCCTAATCCCCTCATCAGAGACCATGGAAACGAGCACAAACGTTTCTTCGGAGGCTCCTCCTGGCCATGACGCATTATTTGCGAATGCCACTGCATGGCTCGACGGATCAGCTGGCACAAAGAAAGCACCAATCTGGGCCTTTTACGATACGGCGGTGGACATGACTGCAGATTCTGTCGCATTGTGCTGCTCCCTATGCAAAACGAAGATGGCATATAAAAGGAAGAATGGAAGTTCCTCTCTTATCAATCACGTTAATGTAAAGCACAAATCCCTGTATGCGGCATATGTCGCTAATCTGCATGGAACCAATGCGAACCGTCCGAAAAAGAAGAAGAAGATAAGTGATCTTCGAATTCATTTCAAGACTACTCCTTATGCAGCAACAAGTGATATGCAGAAGAATCTGATCCGCAACATGATATTAGTTTGCTGCAAGTCTCTCCGACCGTTTTCAGTAGTTGACTGTGTGTGGATGAGGAAGCTTTTGGGTGACATTGATCCTCGTCTTTCTCTCCCTTCCCGTAAAAAGTTTACAGAGGTCATGCTCCCGGCCTTGGCCAAGCAGACTAAAGACTCTGTAGTCGCCGACCTCAGGAGTGCAAGATTTGTTTCTATCTCTTTCGACCTCTGGATGACCCGCGGCTGCCAAGACATTTTCTCGGTTATCGCCTATTGGATTGATGATTCCTTACAGCGACGTACTCGCTACCTGCGAATGATCAAGATGGATTCGACTTCTGGATCACAGATAGCCCTGCATCTCACGGATGTTCTCGACGAGTTCAACATCAAAGACAAGATTGTGGCATACGTAACGGATGGTGGAGCTAACTTGAATACATGTTCACGAGAACTGCAGGGGATCGTTTGTTGTGGAGCCCTCGACATATACTGTGTCTATAAGGGTGATTGTTGGGCACACATAATGAGTTCAATATGCCGTCGAGCTCTATCAGAAGACCACTGCAGTAATTTCGATGTCGTCAATCTGAGACAAGTCCAGAAGAAACTACAGCTCGCTATTACCTGGACTAAGAAGTCTGGCAAAGGAAATCAGATGTGGCATGCAGCCTGTCGAAAGGTAGGTCTTCGCCCTGTTCAGCTCTATACTCCGGTTAAGACACGCTTCGGTTCTGTATTTATTATGTTTAGCCAAATGCTTGCATATCGTGAAGCAGTACATGCCTGCTATGCCGATCCCAATAATTACAGCAACAGCCACCGAGACCCATCAAACGCAGATTGGGCGGTTGTGAAGGCGGCGACGGAGCACATGGGGCCTATCATAAAGGCATGTGTACAAAACCAAAGATCACGAAAATGGGGTTTGTCCGACGCAATTGCCCTTTGCTTTACACTTCTAGATTCATACAAAGTTAATTACACGGAGGGTGCTGGAGTTGTGTTGCAACAGGAGGAGGAGTCAGTGTTGGAGGGTGAGCTGCACACATGGGCAAAGAGAGTTAGTGAGGATGTTTCGAAGACTTTGAAGAAATCCCTCCGCGCCTTTTTCGAGGAGGATCGTATCTCGCAGAATTGTTTATCTCGTGGGCACTCTATGATAGCATTAATGCTCGACCCTCGATTCAAGTGTCTGAAAATTCTTCTCTCGAGCATGAGTGTTGCACATGGAAAAGCGTTGATCGCTACGTACGACGTTACCATTGTAGATTACTTAGTCGCGATCTTTAATGAGGAGACGAAGTCGAGAGGGGGTGAGCTCGACGTTCCTGATGCCGACGGGACTGAAGGTACAGATTCTATCAACCCTTTTTTCAACGCAAGTGGAGTAGACAAGCGCGATGAAGACGTCAAGAAAATGATGAAGTCTGAACTAATGCGATTTAGGACAGACAAATACGATGGGAATAATTCGTTCGGGGATGCCATGGGATGGTTTGGTAGGAAGAGGGACATTTATCCTCATGTATTTATTTTGGCAACCGCGTTTCTTGCTATTCCGGGATCGCAGGTGGACAACGAACGTTCCTTCTCTGTTGATGGCATTATAGTTAACCAACGGAGATCGCGTATCAAGACGGAAAATCTAGATAATGTCATGCAGATGCATGAGAACTACGAGTTACATATGCATACTGAACCATCCTCAACCTTCACACCAACCTCTACTTTACCAGAACTCGCTAACGCAGAGGCAAATATGGAGGGGGAAGTGTCTGAAGTTGAGTCGGATTGATGCTCGAATAAAAGTCTTACACGCATCAAACTTTATCTGTACATGTTTCGTTTGCAGCGAGTGGCACACGGGCGGAGGCACATAGCTTCCTTGTTTAAGGGGTAGGGCTTCGAGGAGGAGCGCCGCGGCGAGGCCCGGCTCGCCATCAAGGCCCGCAACGACAAGAACATCAACGTCGCCAAGGCCCACATGCCCAACGCCACCCGCCTCAAGCAGAAGATCGCAAGCTACGAGACGAGGGTCGTCGTCAACCAGAGCCAGCTCGACGTCCTGGAGGACGCCAGCTTTAACGTCGGCAACGAGAAGCAGATGAAGGCCTTTAAAGACGATATCTAGAGCCTGCAGCAGGACCCCGAAGAGATCAACGAAACCCTGCAGGGCATCTGAGTCCCCTCCCAACCCCCATTCCCTTTTCATCTCCCCCTTCCTTTCCATTTCTTCCTACACCCCACCGCCGCAGTCTACCTTGTTTTTTGAGCACCCAGCCCGCGCAGGTCCCACTGCGCCGGCCCGCTACCCTCGACCTTACAGTAGCTCTTTTTCCCACCCCTTGGCGCTGTCCCGTTCCCATCCATCCCTTTTCCATCCAGACTGGAAGGGGGAGGCGACAATGAGCGCAATTCTCGGTAGATATGAGACAATCTTGACAGGATTGCCGTCAATAAATTCGCCGTTGACCTGCGCGTCCCTAACCTGTAGAGCATCGAGTTTGCGTGGATTGACTCCATCCACGAAATGATGGGCGAGTGGTCTTCCATCCGATGGAGGACCACTCGCTCATCATTGCTTGCCGCCGTTTTGACGAGACGCGTGGCCCGCCGCGGACGGCGAGCTCGCGGCGCGGACGGGGGCTGGGAGAGTTGAAGGAGGAATAGAGGTGAACGGGCGGTATGGGCAAGGAGAGCCCCATGGAGGGGGGGACGGGATGAAAGGGACGGAGGTGGGGGCGAAAGGAGTGCGCGCGCGTGGGGGAGGCGAGGAGGGTGGAGGGCATATGTATAGGTTTTGATTGTGGGTGGGGGGCGGCTGTGAGGGGTCGGGAGAGGTGAATTGGAAGGGGCAATTGTGTGAGGAGTAACAATGAGGGGACCCGAGATTCGAGGCTTCAACGGCGTGGCATGGTGGGGCGATGTCTTAGCAGGCGGAATTGTTCTGCAGTCGTGGTAGGAGGAGGGCGGCGAACTTGGGCCTCTGCTGACAGAGAAAGTGGCCCTTGTTGGACAGGGCGCGGCACGTCCACAGTCGAAAACATTCGGCGCCGACGTGCTGACTGTGTGCTATAACAGCATTGTTTGGAACAAATGATATGATAAATACAGCAGCAGATTGGATACGATTACCAGGTATTCCCGCCCTACAATCCGTGAGACACCCGACTGAAATGGAAGGATACGGTTGGGATATCCGTTGTTGTAAATATAATACACGGATTTTAAAAAGAAAACCGTAATAATGTTTTAGAAAGCACGGATTATGGATATTATCCGTATACATCTATAACGAATCCGTAAACCGCGGATAAATCCGTGCTAATGTCTCAAAGCACGGTTAGGGATTTACGGTTATTCGTATTCGTCCTATCCGCGGATATCCTCGGCTTTATGGATATCCGCGCACCATTGGTCCGGACCGTCGAGTCATGTACACGTGTCGCTCGATTTTGCACTTTCCGGATAACAGCACGTGGTCGCACATTTTCAATAGTTTCTCGAGATGGCAATTCTACTGCTGCCTTAGTGGAGAGTGACTTTACTTGCTTGCTTTCGACTTCCACTCTAGAAAAGAGGGCTGCAAACGCAAGGTCATGGCTTTTCGATTCCGGTTGCAGCGCTCACATTACGTTTGATCGCTCTTTGTTCGTTACGTATGAACAGATGCAATCTGGATCAGTCGAGATGGGCAGGAAGGCTAGAGCTAATGTCGCTGGTCGTGGCGAGGTAGAATTCATGTTGAACGTCAACGATAGTCCACATCCTTGCAAATTGTCAAACGTTTTGCATGTCCCTGATTTCGGATACTCGCTACTGTCTGTTAGCCAAATGGTTTCAAAGGGTTTGCAAGTGTCATTTGAAAATGAGAAATGCCGTGTTACTGCAGGACCAACTGTAGTTGCCACAGCGAGTCAAGTTGGGGATTTGTACATATTTGACGTCATGAATGAAACCTTTTCTGCTCACGTAGTCACACTGCAAACGCTACATGAACGCATGGCCCATGTTAATGTACAAGGAATCGCATCAATGATTCACAATAATGTGGTAAGTGGCATCAACGTTCGTCAAAGCGATGTCATCAGTGCAATGAATCCAAAGTCTGACAATCACTCTCCCATTTGTCCTGCGTGTGTGTTTGGCAAAGCAACGCGATCAGTAATCCCAAAACAGCGATCATCGTCTCGAGCACAGAACTGTCTTGACTTGGTGCATTCGGATGTCTGCGGTCCACTTGAAGTACAGTCAGTTGGTGGCTCGAGATACTTCATTACATTTGCAGATGATCACTCGAACTGGGTTGTTATATACACGATGAGAAATAAATCTGAGGCGTTTGCAAAATACAAGTTGTATGAAAAGTTTGCCCAAACGCACACTGGTCGCAAAGTAAAGGTGCTTCGCACTGATCGGGGGGAGAGTACTTGTGGACGGAATTCAAGTCGTATTTAGATTTAAACGGTACGCAGCACCAACTCACAACGGCGTACACCCCTGAACAAAACGGTGTTGCTGAACGTTTAAATCGAACTTTGATTGATCTTGTCCGCTCTATGCTTTCTCATAAACAGGTCAGTAAGCGATTCTGGGCCGAGGCTCTTGCCACTTCAGTATATATTCGCAATCGAGTTACTTCACGGGCTTTGCCAGTTAACACCACTCCCCATCACATTTGGATGAAGTCAACTCCAAATGTTGGCCATTTGCGAGTATTTGGGTCAAAGTGCTGGTATACATTACCAAAATTAGAGCTCCGTAAGCTGGACTTGCGAGCGCGTGAAGCGATGTTTCTTGGGTACTCGCAATGCAGTAAGGCATACAAACTTTGGGACGGAGAGTTGAATAAAATTGTTGTGTCAAGGGATGTCAAGTTTGATGAATCGACATGTGGGATGCATGACATTCCTGCACACGAAAGTGATTCAATCAACTCTGATGTTGACATTGTATTGCTCGGTGGCGACAATGAGAATGAAGCCGATACCCCAAATACGGATGAGGTTGGTTCTGAAGAGGACGAAGCTTCGGAGGAGGTTCTTGAAAACGATGGCCCTCACTCTGTAAGTGAGAACGATGAAGATGAAGATGATGTACCAACTGCCGTCAAAACTCCGAATGTCACCGCTCCAACTCCGACTCCAGCTGTACGAAGATCGTCTCGAGTCAGCAGACCTCCCGCGTCATGGTGGAGGAGCAACTTTGCAGCTGCTCTTCTTTCACTTGCGCATGTCGCTATTGAAGGTCCCCAGACTTTCAAACAAGCAACCAACGGTCCTAGAGCTGCATTTTGGCAAACCGGCATTGACAAAGAACTTGCCTCGCAGACCAAGAATCGGACTTGGAAACTTGTTCCTCGATCTGAGGCGTCAAACATCTTGACATCTCGATGGGTTTTCAATGTCAAGCAACTGCCTGATGCAAATGGCAATATAGTTGAAAGTGCAAAAGCCAGACTTGTTGCTCGTGGATTACAGCAAGTGAAAGGTCTTGACTATACTGAGACATATGCCCCTGTCATAAAGTTTACCACTATTCGTCTACTTCTTGTTTTAGTTGCTCATTATGACCTCGAACTTCATCAGATGGATGTCGTAACTGCGTTTTTGAACGGCGACTTGGATGAAGACATCTACATGGAGCAACTCGAAGGGTGCATTGACAAAGGCAAAAGTGATCACGTGTGTAAACTTTGAAAGTACTTTACGGTCTGAAACGAGCACCTCGTCAATGGCATGCCAAAGTGGATGATTTCTTACTTGGTGAACTGGGATTTGAGACTTCACGTAGTGATCCTATTGAAAATGTGCGACCACATGCTGTTATCTGAAAAGGTCAAAATCGAGTGACACGTGTACATGACTCGACGGTCCGGGCGCTCTTACCCATATCACGACATGACACGTGTAAAATCCCAGATTTTGGGGTTCCGGGGACGAAAGTGGCCTCTCGGAGGGTCATGCAAATTTGCATAGTTTTGCCAAGTGGAACCTTGGCCCGTAGCACTATAGACTACACAGGAAATACTGCAATTCTATTGGCCCTCAGGTCTAATGCTGCAAATCTATTGGTCGAGCGTTGTCCACGTGTGCGTCATTGGCCTTGTGATATACTTTAAATGGCCTGTATATGCCAGAATTACGTTGTTTTGGGGGTTTCAAGTGGTTTGCCATGGTTGTAATGGGTAATTGCATGGGGCCCCCGGGCGGGACACATGTATCCCGTGTACACATGTACACGTCGCCAGGTGGATTCGTGTACGTACACATGTACACGCATCCAGGTGTATGCACATGAGGGTTTACAGTTTTACAGTGTCAGACTGTTTGCGATCCTGCGCGTGTCCGAGTACAGTACATGTGAATCAAAAGTACAACAAGTACTTCTCGCGAGAGGAATACAGTTGTGCGATTATTCTGTGTACGCGTCACGCTGTATGCGAGTCTTGCGTGAGCACGCGCCGTTGCACTGTGCTCTCGTCATGGTGCGCCGTTGGATGCAAGTTCATGACAGTACTCGTGTGATTTACATGTATTCTCATGTGAGTTGTGTAGAAAGTCTGGATGCACATTGTTATAACTTGCCATAACTATCTGACAGTGCTTGGCGAAATTAGTAAGGTGAGAAACAAGGATACGTATGGCGATTGTGATATGAAAGACGTTTGCGTTGTTGGAAATAGACAAGGGCCAAGTTGTTCGTTGCACAACAGTGAAGTCTGGCATGACTGGATGCAGATTAGTAAGGTGTGAAACAGTTGCATGCATAGGGCCATGGTTTACAGTCATTTGGAATGTGTAGAAATAGTTGTGAGCTAATAGTTACGAATCGATTCGTAAGGTGGAAATCGAACAGTATGGTCGGGCCACAAGAGGACCGCGCTTGGTCGCGCATAGTAGAGTATGGTTTACTGGGAGTCGGAGTAGAGCGATAGTGTAGCACTCGAAGTGTATAAGTATCGCAGGAAAACGGCTTCAAAGTAAACCTCGGCACCAACTCCTTCACTCACACACATCAACCTGCCTTCCTTCTTTCCCTTGCCCCTCCGAACCTACCATTAGATCCGTGCCTCTACATTAAACGCATCGGTAACACTATCATGCTGATTGCACTTTATGTCGATGACTTGTTACTCGCTGGTAGTGATATCGATTCCATCAAATAGATGAAGGGGGAGCTTAATAAACGGTTTGAGATGAAAGACCTTGGTGAAGCAAAAGTCTGCATTGGTCTTGAGATTCAAAGGTATCGCACCGCCAAGACATTGAGTCTCACTCAAACTAAGTATGCATCAAATGTGCTTGACCGTTTTAAAATGTCGACTTGTAACCCTTCTCTGACTCCAATGGAACAAGGTCACACAACCACGATTTCTACCGAAAACGACTCCGAAACAAACGCACCGTATCGTGAGGCAGTCGGATGCCTTATGTACTTGATGGTTGGCACTCGTCCAGACTTGGCATATGCGATTGGAAAGCTTTCTCAACATTCTGCCAACCCATGTGAGTCACACTGGGCAGGTGTGAAACGAGTAATGCGATACGTGCAAGGGACTCGAAACTTAGGAATCGTGTTTGACAAGAAATCCAAATCGCCGGAGTTGTTTGGCTTCAGCGATGCTGACTGGGCCGGTTGTTCAGACTCTCGCAAGTCGACCAGCGGATATGTTTTCAAGTTCTGCGGTGGAGCGGTCAGTTGGAGTTCCCGGAAACAGACTGTAGTTGCAACTTCGATGTGTGAGGCTGAGTACATTGCACTATGTGAAGCGTGTAACGAGGCGACTTGGTTGCGTCAAGTGGTTGCTGATGTCCTCAGACTTGATTCTGATCCCACGATTATGATGGGGTGTGACAATGCAGGGACGATTTCGTTTGCCCAGAATGAATCGGTCAACCGTCGTAACAAACACGTTGATGTGAAATACCACTATGTACGAGATGCAATTAAGGGAAACCTCATATCTTTGTCGCCTTGCCCGACCACTTCCATGCCTGCAGATATCCTGACGAAAGCACTTGGGCGAGTTCTGTTCCAGAAGTTTGTAGAATTTCTAGGGCATGCAGTAGCTAGTTCTGCTAAAAGCATGTGATCGAGGGGGAGTGTTGTAATTCTACGACCACATGCCGATATGCATGACACACAACGACAGTTATGACACGTGTAAAATCAAAAACACTCCGCGTGACGAGCGGAGCAAGTTTGATTTTCAACGTGTACACGTGGGGATTCTGTACACGGTTGCCCCCTACAGTACTTCAGGAGCAAGTTTGGTTTTCGACGTGTACACGTCTGAAATATGTACACGGTTGCACTGTACAGTACAATCTGAGCATGTTTCATTTTCTCCGCCTGACACGTGTATGACTTGGAAACATGTCCTCATTACACTGTCGGACGCGTACAGTACGGCTGCAGTCTTATAGACAAAGTGTAGAACCTTGGTGGCGGGTGCCTGGCACGTGCCAAAGGTTTACAGCGTCCATGGAGTGCAGCATGGGTACAGCAGGACACAAAGATATCGTTGCGCGAGGTTTGAATTCGTAAGGCAAAATGTGCACTGTTGTAATTGACAGTGGACAGGACCTCACGAGAGATTCAGATTCATAAGGCAACGTGTGTGCTGTAAACAGTCCTTGCAGGATTGATTTGAATTCGTAAGGCAACGTGTGAGCTGTAAACGTGCCTTACGAATATGTGCCACGCTGGATTTGGAATAGTAAGGGAATTTGTGCTTTGCTGTGCTTTGTTGTACTGCCTTACTAATTTCTCCGTCATGACAGTGCTAATTCGTAAGGCGGTTTTCTGTTATGTTTGTTGGGCCATCGCCAGTTTGGCTGAGTAGCAAGACGGGCACATGTGTTAGAGCCAATACCTTTGCAGTATATGTGTCGTAGTATTTGGTAGTAGAGTTCTAGAAGATTGCAGAAGTGTATAAGTAGTGCCAGAAGTTGGCGACTCGAAGTAAATCGGTATCCAATCCTTCAACTTCACCTCATCAACAGTCCTTCGAATTCCCTTTGCCCCGCTGACCTTCCAATATGATGTTAAAATCGAGGTCTGAAAATTTGCCGCAAAAATTCGTTAACCACTAAGCCACAGGCGCTGGCTTCTTGGTGTCCCCTTGGGCGCGCTCACTATTTCAACACTCCCCCACGACCAAGGGACGCCAAACACACGGCGCGGGTCACTGCACAACATACAGGCAGGTACGTTCCCAAGTGTGACACAAACAAACAAACATTGCGCCGCCAAAGGGCACCCTGTGAGAATCGAACTCACGAATGGTAACCTAAATCTGGGGCCATAACCTCATGTTAAAATCGAGGTCTGAAAATTTTGCCGCAAAAATTCGCTAGCCAGTAAGCCACAGGCGCTGGCTTCTTGGTGTCCCCTTGGGCGAGCTCACTATTTCAACAAAGTGGACCGCAGACATCAGAATGTACCAAGTCAAGACAGTTCTGTGCTCGAGACGATGATCGCTGTTTTGGGATTACTGATCGCGTTGCTTTGCCAAACACACACGCAGGACAAATGGGAGAGTGATTGTCAGACTTTGGATTCATTGCACTGATGACATCGCTTTGACGAACGTTGATGCCACTTACCACATTATTGTGAATCATTGATGCGATTCCTTGTACATTAACATGGGCCATGCGTTCATGTAGCGTCTGCAGGGTAACTACGTGAGCAGAAAAGGTTTCATTCATGACGTCAAGTATGTACAAATCCCCAACTTGACTCGCTGTGGCAACTACAGTTGGTCCTGCAGTAACGAGGCATTTCTCATTTTCAAATGGCACTTGCAAACCCTTTGAAACCATTTGGCTAACAGACAGTAACGAGTATCCAAAATCAGGGACGTGCAAAACGTTTGACAATTTGCAAGGATGGGGACTACCGTTCACGTTCAACATGAATTCTACCTGGCCGCGACCAGCGACATTAGCTCTAGCCTTCGTGCCCATCTCGACTGATCCAGATTGCATCTGTTCATACGTAACGAACAAAGAGCGATCAAACGTAATGTGAGCGCTGCAACCGGAATCCACAAGCCATGACCTTGCGTTTGCAGCCCTCTTTTCTGGAGTGGAAGTCGAAAGCAAGCAAGTAAAGTCACTCTCAGCAAAGGCAGCAGTGGAATTGTCATCTCGAGAAACGAATGCACTTGGCTTCAAGCCAGTGTTGCGTGACCGAAACCCATCTGGCGGTGCAGGTCGGCGCCCATTCACGTCCTTGCCCCAGCAACGCCCTGCAGTATGCCCATATCTATTGCAATTCGTACATTTCATATCGCGTCGAATAGGCATACGATTGACCAGTGCAGGTGCATGTGGTGATGATGCAGAAGCGGTCTTCATGCTTTCTCGTTGTTCTTCTTGCAGCAGACGACTCTTCACAAACTCGAGTCCAAACACTTTATCTTCATTGCCAAGTGCGTCAAGAGCAACAATCAGGTTATCGAATCGTTGAGGCAAGCCATTCAACACAGCCATTGCAATTTATTTATCGTCAATCTCAACACTCATTGACTGCAATCTGGCAGCAAGTTGCTTCACACGATTGATGAACACGAGCACTTTCTCGGATGGGAGCATGGATACAGTGTAAAAGTCGCGACGAGCGGCAAGTTTGTTGAGCAAAGTATGACGCTCAAACACATTCAGAATTGCTTCCCATGTCTCTTTCGCACTGCTACACCCTCGCACATGTTGCAAGTAGTCATCAGAAAGCGTGAGTCCGATGACTGCCTTTGCTTTTGCGTCACCACGAATCCACTTTCTCCGGTCATCTGAGGTCGCATTCTCCGGGATATCATCAAAAACGTGTTGATCGACATCTCGGAGAGCAAGCAGTAGCTGGATTTTCTGCTTTCAGATGTAAAAGTTAGATGCGGTCAGCTTCTCGATTCTGACCGATCCAGAGCTTTGGTCATCCATTTCGCCGAATGGATGTACCCTTCGAGTATACAAGGTCTTCTGTTCTGGGATCCCAAGCCGTTAACCGATAGTCAACACAATGGCAAGCCCACCCGTATAAGAAGTTTGTAGCGATTACTCGGAAACGTTCTTGGTGCTTGTTCCCGGCGGAGTGGAACAAGCGTATTCTTCTTAAAAATGCCTTAGGGCGCTACCCCTGTATGTCGGCCAGTGCGGGTCTTTCGACTGTGAACTAAATCAAACGTGCCACGAGTAAGCACAACACTTTGCCTGTAGACGAACCAGGACTTTTGGTCACTACCGCGAACGGTCCCTGCAACTGAAATCGGCTTGTCCAAACTTGATACGGTACTACCCCGATGAGGTTTCCCACAACACAAGAATGAAACTGCCTTCGTCGTACTCGTGTGATTTGTTCACAATCACGCCTAGGGTCACCCTCTTCCGTGCGAACTTAATCAAGGTACGCGACCTTATACACGTATAGTGACAGGTTCAGTGTTTAGGCACGTATTCTCTTCACCCAGGGGACCGAAGTCGTACCTATAGGGCTAATACCGAGAGCGTTACCGACACCGCCGACGCACCTCCCGAGGGCAGAGTGCAGATCGACTAGACCAGTACACTGTGATCCTCCCCGAGGATCAGTGTTTCGTCTCTCGACGATTCTTGGTCGGACCCTCGCTCAAGTCAGATTTCCAATGGCACAAGCCTTTCACCAAGAGCGAGGGTATTGGCAGCTACGACGATCACCGGCGTGATCGAAGGGCAGTCTTCTTGGATTGATATGGTACGTTGGCGACTATGGACTACACCCACAGCTCACACAACGATTGCCAAGACCAAGCTGCAACAGACACGAAGAAGATCCACCAAGTTGAAACGACAGCCGGTAGACGGAGACGAACGACCGAGATGATAACGACAGCAAGTAGACGGCGATAGAACAAAACGAACGGCGGCAGCGATGAAACGGCGGCGGAAACGACAGCAGAAACCAAAACGAGAACGACAACAGAAACCAAAACGAGAACGACAGCAGAAACCAAAACGAGAACGACAGCGGGGACAAAAACGGGAACGACAGCAGAAACAAACACGAAAACGGCAGCAGAAACTGAGAACAAGCACTCACACAGCGGAACAATAACGTTGAACTGGGCCCATAACCTAATGGTAGGTCAGCGGGGCGAAGGGGATTCGAAGGACGGTTGATGAGGTGAAGTTGAAGGATTGGGTGCCGATTTACTTTGAGTCGCCAACTTCTGGCACTACTTATACACTTCTGCAATCTTCTAGAACTCTACTACCAAACAATACGACACACATACTACAAATGTATTGGCTCTAACACATGTGCCCGTCTTGCTACTCAGCCAAACTGGCGATGGCCCAACAAACATAACAGAAAACCGCCTTACGAATTACCACTGTCATGACGGAGAAATTAGTAAGGCAGTACAACAAAGCACAGCAAAGCACAAATTCCCTTACTATTCCAAATCCAGCGTGGCACAAATTCGTAAGGCACGTTTACAGCTCACACGTTGCCTTACGAATTCAAATCAATCCTGCAAGGACTGTTTACAGCGCACACGTTGCCTTATGAATCTGAATCTCTCGTGAGGTCCTGTCCACTGTCAATTACAACAGTGCACATTTTGCCTTACGAATTCAAAACTCGCGCAACGGTATCGTTGTGTCCTGCTGTACCCGTGCTGCACTCCATGGACGCTGTAAACCTTCGGCACGTGCCAGGCACCCGCCACCAAGGTTGTACACTTTCTCTGTAAGACTGCAGGCGTACTTTACGCGTCCGACAGTGTAATGAGGACATGTGTCCATGTCGTACACGTGTCAGGCGGAGAAAATGAAACATTCTCAGATTGTACTGTACAGTGCAACCGTGTACATATTTCACACGTGTACACGTCGAAAACCAAACTTGCTCCTGAAGTATTGTAGGGGGCAACCGTGTACAGAAACCACACGTGTACACGTTGAAACTCAAACTTGCTCAGCTCATCATGCGGAGTGTTTTTGCTTCTACACGTGTCATACCTGTCGTTGTGTGTCATGCATATCGGCATGTCGTCGTAGAATTACAACAGAATGGGCAGTGCGTTGGCCACTAGGGACTTTCTTCCTCCCGACTAGCGGAAGGCTCACCCACAGCTCACACAACGACTGCCAGAAACTGAGAACTGACGGACCACTGAGGAATGGGCAGTGCGTTGGCCACTAGGGACTTTCTTCCTCCCGACTAGCGGAAGGCTCACCCGCAGCTCACACAACGACTGCCTGATAATGGTAGGTTCGGAGGGGCAAGGGAAAGAAAGAGGGCAGGTTGACGTGTGTGAGTGAAGGAGTTGGTGCCGAGGTTTACTTGGAGCCGTCTTTCGGCGATACTTAGACACTTTGAGTGTTACACTGTCCCATTACTTTGGCACCTGGTAAACCGTACTCACCATATGCGCGACCAAGCGCAGTCCTCTTCTGGCCCGTCCACACTGTTCTATTTCCACCTTACGAATTAACTATTGACTATCAGTGCACAACACTTTCTACACATTTCGAGTGACTGTAAACCATGGCCCTATGCATGCAATCGTTTCACACCTTACTAATCTGCATCCAGACATGACAGAATATATTCTTGCACAATGAACAACTTGGCATCTCTCTATTTCCAACAACGCAAAGTCCTGTCATATCTCAGTCCCCATACATGCCCTTGTTTCGTATCTTACTAATTTCGGTACACACTGCCAGACAACTATGACGGATAGCAACAATGTGCATCCAGACTTTCTACACATCTCACGTGATATCCGATGTGAATCACACGAGTACTGTCATCAACTTGCATCCAACGGCGCACCATAACGAGAGCACAGTACAACGTCGCATGCTGACGAGAGTGTAGTACAATGGCGCATGCTGATGCAAGGGTCGCATACAGCGTGACGCGTACACTGAATACTCACGTAAGTACATGTCTCTTGCGAGAAATACTTGTTGTACTTTTAATTCACATGTACTGTGCTCGGACACGCGCCGGACCGTATGTAGGCGACGTGTACAAGTGTACGTACACGCAGCAACCTGGCGATGTGTACATGTGTACACCGCACACAAGTGTGCAGCGCCAAGGCCACCCGTAATTACCCATTACAACCATGGTGAACAACTTGAAACCCCCGAAATGATGTAATTAAAACGTATACCGATCATTCAAGATATATCACCAGCATGACTGCATATAAGTGGACAATAACAGACCAATAGAATTGCAGCATTCGAACCGACACGCAATAGATTTGCAGTATTGCCTGTGTAGCCCTATAACGGTTCGGGCCAAATGCCAATTTTCGGCATTTATGCAAATTTGCATAACCCTCCAAAAGTCCACTTTCGTCCCCAGAACCCCAAAATCTGAGAATTTACACGTGTCATGTGGTGATATGGGGTGAGGGTCCGGACCGTCGAGTCATGTACACGTGTCGCTCGATTTTGCACTTTCCAGATAACAGCATGTGGTCGCACATTTTCAATAGTTTCTCGAGATGACAATTCTACTGCTGCCTTTGCGGAGAGTGACTTTACTTGCTTGCTTTCGACTTCCACTCCAGAAAAGAGGGCTGCAAACGCAAGGTCATGGCTTGTCGATTCCGGTTGCAGCGCTCACATTACGTTTGATCGCTCTTTGTTCGTTACGTATGAACAGATGCAATCTGGATCAGTCGAGATGTGCACGAAGGCTAGAGCTAATGTCGCTGGTCGCGGCGAGGTAGAATTCATGTTGAACGTGAACGGTAGTCCCCATCCTTTCAAATTGTCAAACGTTTTGCACGTCCGTAATTTTGGATATTCGCTACTGTCTGTTAGCCAAATGGTCTCAAAGGGTTTGCAAGTGTCATTTGAAAATGAGAAATGCCTCGTTACTGCAGGACCAACTGTAGTTGCCACAGCGAGTCAAGTTGGGGATTTGTACATACTTGACGTCATGAATGAAACCTTTTCTGCTCACGTAGTTACCCTGCAGACGCTACATGAACGCATGGCCCATGTTAATGTACAAGGAATCGCATCAATGATTCACAATAATGTGGTAAGTGGCATCAACGTTCGTCAAAGCGATGTCATCAGTGCAATGAATCCAAAGTCTGACAATCACTCTCCCATTTGTCCTGCGTGTGTGTTCGGGAAAGCAACGCGATCAGTAATCCCAAAACAGCGATCATCGTCTCGAGCACAGAACTGTCTTGACTTGGTACATTCTGACGTTTGCGGTTCGCTCGAAGTACAGTCCATTGGTGGTTCGAGATACTTCATTACATTTGTAGATGATCACTCGAACTGGGTAGTTGTGTACACGATGAGAAATAAATCTGAGGCGTTTGCAAAATACAAGGTGTATGAAAAGGTGGCTCAAACCCGCACTGGTCGCAAAGTAGAGGTGCCTCGCACTGATCGAGGGGGAGAGTACTTGTCGACGGAATTCAAGTCGCATTTAGATTTAAACGGTACGCAGCACCAACTCACAACGGCGTACACCCCGGAACAAAACGGTGTTGCTGAACGTTTAAATCGAACTTTGATTGATCTTGTCCGCTCTATGCTTTCTCATAAACAGGTCAGTAAGCGATTCTGGGCCGAGGCTCTTGCCACTTCAGTATATATTCGCAATCGAGTTACTTCACGGGCTTTGCCAGTTAACACCACTCCCCATCACATTTGGATGAAGTCAACTCCAAATGTTGGCCATTTGCGAGTATTTGGGTCAAAGTGCTGGTATACATTACCAAAATTAGAGCTCCGTAAGCTGGACTTGCGAGCGCGTGAAGCGATGTTTCTTGGGTACTCGCAATGCAGTAAGGCATACAAACTTTGGGACGGAGAGTTGAATAAAATTGTTGTGTCACAGGATGTCAAGTTTGATGAATCGACATGTGGGATGCATGTGTTGTAATTGTACGACCACATGCTGACACGTATGACACACAATGACATATATGACACGTGTAGAAACGAAAACACTCAGCACCTCAAACGAAATAACTTTGGTTTTCAACGTGTACACGTGTCGTGTATGTGTTCAGTCGCACTTTCCTCGCAATTCTGAGCATGCTTCATGTTTGTGTTGACACGTGTAATATCTGTACACAGTGGCACTCTACAGTACATTCTCAACATGTTTCATTATTCTTGATTTGACCCGTGTATGACACGTATGACATTTGTCCTACATGTGTGTGACACATATGAAATATATGTCACGGTGTTTTTTGCTCTAAAACTTGCAATGCATTAATCGTAGACTAAAGTCTCTACCCTACAGCACAGTGCATTTAGATATTATTGACTCTCAGACGGTCCCAAATTATCATTGACAGAGAGTGCAAACATTATCAGCGACCGAGAGTGCAAGAAGGAGAGTCACCTGATTATCAGCGACAGAGAGTGCAAACATTATTAACAACCGAGAGTGCAAGAAGGAGAGTCACCTGATTATCAGCGACAGAGAGTGCAAAACATTATCAACAACCGAGAGTGCACGAAGGAGAGTCACTTGACCAGCCCTAATGGCCCGTATTGTATTTCGTAGGCTATAAGTAGCGCCGATAGTTGGCGATCAAGAGTAAAATGGTATCAACTTCTTTTCTCATCAACCACCACCAACCTTCAACCATCCTTCTTCCCTCTGCCCCGCTGACCTTCCTATAGGTTATGGGCCCAGTTCAACGCAGATCGTCATCATCTTCGTTTTGGTTCAAATTCGAGTTTCGCCGTCGTTCAAGTATCAGTTTGTTCAGCTCGTCAAGCAGAAGAACAAGGTATCAGTTTCAGTCTCCGCTTTCAAGTTTGGTTTTTCAGTTTTTCAGTTTTCGCCGTTGTTTTCAGCACCGTTTCAGCCGATTTTTCAGTTTGGTGGTCCGTCAGTTCTCAGTTTTTAGAAATCAACTTTGTGTGTTTGCAGTTTTATCGTGGCAGTCGTTGTGTGAGCTGTGGGTGAGCCTTCCGCTAGTCGGGAGGAAGAAAGTCCCTAGTGGCCAGCGCACTGCCAACTCCTCAGTGGTCCGTCAGTTCTCAGTTTCAGGTATTGAAAATGTGCGATCACATGCTGTTATCTGGAAAGTGCAAAATCGAGCGACACGTGTACATGACTCGACGGTCCGGACCCTCACCCCATATCACCACATGACACGTGTAAATTCTCAGATTTTGGGGTTCTGGGGACGAAAGTGGACTTTTGGAGGGTTATGCAAATTTGCATAAATGCCGAAAATTTGCATTTGGCCCGAACCGTTATAGGGCTACACAGGCAATACTGCAAATCTATTGCGTGTCGGTTCGAATGCTGCAATTCCATTGGTCTGTTATTGTCCACTTATATGCAGTCATGCTGGTGATATATCTTGAATGATCGGTATACGTTTTAATTACATCATTTCGGCGGTTTCAAGTTGTTCACCATGGTTGTAATGGGTAATTACGTGTGCCGTTGGCGCTGGACACTTGTGTGCAGTGTACACATGTACACATCGCCAGGTTGCTGCGTGTACGTACACTTGTACACGTCGCCTACATACGGTCCGGCGCGTGTCCGAGCACAGTACATGTGAATTAAAAGTACAACAAGTATTTCTCGCAAGAGACATGTACTTACGTGAGTATTCAGTGTACGCGTCACGCTGTATGCGACCCTTGCATCAGCATGCGCCATTGTACTACACTCTCGTCAGCATGCGACGTTGTACTGTGCTCTCGTTATGGTGCGCCGTTGGATGCAAGTTGATGACAGTACTCGTGTGATTCACATCGGATATCACGTGAGATGTGTAGAAAGTCTGGATGCACATTGTTGCTATCCGTCATAGTTGTCTGGCAGTGTGTACCGAAATTAGTAAGATACGAAACAAGGGCATGTATGGGGACTGAGATATGACAGGACTTTGCGTTGTTGGAAATAGAGAGATGCCAAGTTGTTCATTGTGCAAGAATATATTCTGTCATGTCTGGATGCAGATTAGTAAGGTGTGAAACGATTGCATGCATAGGGCCATGGTTTACAGTCACGGGAAATGTGTAGAAACTGTTGTGCACTGATAGTCAATAGTCAATTCGTAAGGTGGAAATAGTAATGGTAGGTCAGCAGGGCGAAGGGGATTCGAAGGACGGTTGATGAGGTGAGGTTGAAGGATTGGGTACCGATTTACTTTGAGTCGCCAACTTCTGGCACTACTTATACACTTCTGCAATCTTCTAGAACTCTACTACCAAACACTACGACACACATACTACAAATGTATTGGCTCTAACACATGTGCCCGTCTTGCTACTCAGCCAAACTGGCGATGGCCCAACAAACATAACAGAAAACCGCCTTACGAATTAGCACTGTCATGACGGAGAAATTAGTAAGGCAGTACAACAAAGCACAGCAAAGCACAAATTCCCTTACTATTCCAAATCCAGCGTGGCACAAATTCGTAAGGCACGTTTACAGCTCACACGTTGCCTTACGAATTCAAATCAATCCTGCAAGGACTGTTTACAGCACACACGTTGCCTTATGAATCTGAATCTCTCGTGAGGTCCTGTCCACTGTCAATTACAACAGTGCACATTTTGCCTTACGAATTCAAAACTCGCGCAACGGTATCGTTGTGTCCTGCTGTACCCGTGCTGCACTCCATGGACGCTGTAAACCTTCGGCACGTGCCAGGCACCCGCCACCAAGGTTCTACACTTTGTCTGTAAGACTGCAGGCGAACTGCGCGCGAAGGCGAACCTCGGATTTATTTCTCCTCGTGTACACAACAACCCAGTTCGAGTGATCATCTACAAATGTAATGAAGTATCTCGAACCACCAACTGACTGTACTTCAAGTGTGATGTTAAAATCGAGGTCTGAAAAATTTGCCGCAAAAATTCGTTAAACACTAAGCGACAGTGTTGTAATTCTACGACGACATGCTGATATGCATGACACACAACGACAGGTCTGACACGTGTAAAAGCAAAAACACTCCGCGTGACGAGCTCAGCAAGTTTCATTTTCAACGTGTACACGTGTTATTTCTGTACACCGTTGCACTTTACAGTACTTCAGGAGCAAGTTTGGTTTTCATTGTGTACACGTGTGAAATATGTACACGGTTGTGGTGTACAGTACAATCTGAGCATGTTTCGTTTTCTCCGCCCGACACGTGTATGACCTGGACACATGTCCTCATTACACTGTCGGGCGCGTACAGTACGCCTGCAGTCTTACGGACAAAGTGTAGAACCTTGGTGGCGGGTGCCTGGCACGTGCCAAAGGTTTACAGCGTCCATGGAGTGCAGCATGGGTACAGCAGGACACAAAGATATCGTTGCGCGAGGTTTGAATTCGTAAGGCAAAATGTGCACTGTTGTAATTGACAGTGGACAGGACCTCACGAGAGATTCAGATTCATAAGGCAACGTGTGTGCTGTAAACAGTCCTTGCAGGATTGATTTGAATTCGTAAGGCAACGTGTGAGCTGTAAACGTGCCTTACGAATTTGTGCCACGCTGGATTTGGAATAGTAAGGGAATTTGTGCTTTGCTGTGCTTTGTTGTACTGCCTTACTAATTTCTCCGTCATGACAGTGGTAATTCGTAAGGCGGTTTTCTGTTATGTTTGTTGGGCCATCGCCAGTTTGGCTGAGTAGCAAGACGGGCACATGTGTTAGAGCCAATACATTTGTAGTATGTGTGTCGTAGTGTTTGGTAGTAGAGTTCTAGAAGATTGCAGAAGTGTATAAGTAGTGCCAGAAGTTGGCGACTCAAAGTAACTCGGTACCCAATCCTTCAACCTCACCTCATCAACCGTCCTTCGATTTCCCTTTGCCCCGCTGACCTTCCAGTACACTCTGATGTTTGTGGCCCCTTAGAGGTGCAGTCCATTGGTGGTGCCAAGTACTTCATTACCTTCATAGATGATCACTCAAACTGGTCAGTAGTGTACCCTATGCACCATAAATCAGAAGCATTTGAACGATACAAAATGTTTGCACAACTTGCTCAGACTCACACTGGTCGCAAGATCAAAGTGCTTCGCACCGATCGAGGTGGTGAGTATCTGTCCACGGAGTTTAAGTCTTTTCTGATTGCAAATGGTACTCAGCATCAAATGACGACCGCGTACACACCGGAGCAAAATGGCGTCGCCGAACGACTGAACAGAACTTTGGTAAACTTGGTGCGCTCCATGCTAGCGCACAAGAAAGTTACAAAGGGGTTCTGGCCAGAAGCACTTGCCAATGCAGTGTACGTTCGAAATCGAGTCACGTCACGTGCCATTCCCCCCAAGATGACCCCATACCACTTATGGATGAAATCTGTACCAAATGTTGGTCATTTGCGTGTTTTCGGTTCAAAGTGTTGGTATACATTACCAAAACACAACATCCAGAAACTTGACGCCCGTGCGAAGGAGGCAATGTTTCTGGGGTATGCTGAAAATACGAAAGCTTACAAGTTGTGGGATGGTGATTTGCACAAAGTGATCGTATCCAGAGATGTTATTTTTGACGAGTCCACGGGAGGCAAATCTGGTGAACCGATGGATACAAACGAGGAGGCTACAACTGATGATGACACAATCAACTTGAACATCGATGAGGAAGTTGCAGAAAATGATGCAGTGGCATCAGAAGCATCATCGTCGGATGAACAACAAGACTCTGATGAATCCTCCCACTCCTCCGCAACTGCAGGGGAGGACGAAACCACCGAAACAGTTGACCAATAATGGTAGGTTCGGAGGGGCAAGGGAAAGAAGGAAGGCAGGTTGATGTGTGTGAGTGAAGGAGTTGGTGCCGAGGTTTTACTTTGAAGCCGTTTTCCTGCAATACTTATACACTTCGAGTGCTACACTATCGCTCTACTCCGACTCCCAGTAAACCATACTCTACTATGCGCGACCAAGCGCGGTCCTCTTGTGGCCCGACCATACTGTTCGATTTCCACCTTACGAATCGATTCGTAACTATTAGCTCACAACTATTTCTACACATTCCAAATGACTGTAAACCATGGCCCTATGCATGTAACTGTTTCACACCTTACTAATCTGCATCCAGTCATGCCAGACTTCATTGTTGTGCAACGAACAACTTGGCACTTGTCTATTTCCAACAACGCAAACGTCTTTCATATCACAATCGCCATACGTATCCTTGTTTCTCACCTTACTAATTTCACCAAGCACTGTCAGATAATTATGGCAAGTTATAACAATGTGCATCCAGACTTTCTACACAACTCACATGAGAATACATGTAAATCACACGAGTACTGTCATGAACTTGCATCCAACGGTGCACCATGACGAGAGCACAGTGCAACGGCGCGTGCTCACGCAAGACTCGCATACAGCGTGACGCGTACACAGAATAATCGCACAACTGTATTCCTCTCGCGACAAGTACTTGTTGTACTTTTGATTCACATGTACTGTACTCGGACACGCGCAGGATCGCAAACAGTCTGACACTGTAAAACTGTAAACCCTCATGTGCATACACCTGGATGCGTGTACATGTGTACGTACACGAATCCACCTGGCGACGTGTACATGTGTACACCGGATACATGTGTCCCGCCCGGGGGCCCCATGCAATTACCCATTACAACCATGGCAAACCACTTGAAACCCCCAACACAACGTAATTATGGCATATACAGGCCATTTAAAGTACATCACAAGGCCAATGACGCACACGTGGACAACGCTCGACCAATAGATTTGCAGCATTAGACCTGAGGGCCAATAGAATTGCAGTATTTCCTGTGTAGTCTATAGTGCTACGGGCCAAGGTTCCACTTGGCAAAACTATGCAAATTTGCATGACCCTCCGAGAGGCCACTTTCGCCCCCAGAACCCCAAAATCTGGGATTTTACACGTGTCATGTCGTGATATGGGTAAGAGCGCCCGGACCGTGCAGTCATGTACACGTGTCACTCGATTTTGCACTTTCCAGATAACAGCATGTGGTCGCACATTTTCAATACCTCCCCTCGATCACATGCTTTGGGCAGCTTTGCACTCGGAAAGCCCAACCATGCCCACGAACTTTTCAAACAGCACGCGACCAAGTGGTTTGGTTAGCATATCGGCTGGCATTTCTGTTGTCGGACAATGGTACAATGTGACCAGTTTTCGCTGCACCGCATCTCGAACAAAATGATACGTAATATCAATGTGCTTGTTGCGACGATTTGTAGATTCGTTCTGAGCAAACGCAATCGTACCAGCGTTGTCACATCCAACGCGAATTGTTGGATCCGAATTCGCACCAAGTACATCGGCATGGAAGCGTCGAAGCCACGCGGCCTCTTTGCATGCTTCACTGAGTGCGATGTATTCTGCCTCACAAGTAGACTTTGCAACTACTGTTTGTTTCCGGGAAGCCCAACTGATAGGCCCATCACAAAGCTTGAACACGTACTCACTCGTTGATTTCCGTGATTCAAGGCATCCACCCCAATCTGCGTCGCTATACCCATGAAGTTCCGTACCAAGATCATCTTTACCAAACACTATTCCAAGATGCTGGGACCCACGCAAGTATCTCAAAACACGTTTCACACCTGACCAGTGCGACTCGTGAGGGTCGGCACAGTGTTGAGATAACTTTCCAATGGCAAACGCAATATCGGGGCGGGTCCCGACCATTAGGAACATTAGACATCCAATGGCCTGACGATATGGTTCAAAGCATGGGTTGTCATCAGTGCCAGTTTCGGCCACTTGCATTGTGACATGTCGAGACTGTTCCATCGGAGTAACGCAAGGATTGCATGCCGACATTTTGAACCGTTTCAGTACTGCTTGGGCATACTTCGACTGCGTGACGGTCAGGACGTGTTTAGAACGTATACGGTCAATCTCTAGACCAATACAAGTCTTCGCCTCGCCAAGGTCTTTCATATCGAATCGTTTGTTGAGTTCATTTTTCATCCATAATATGGCCTCCAAGTCACTTCCAGCTAGCAGCAGATCGTCCACGTACAACGCGATAATCATGATGACATTGCCTTGACGTCGAATGTAAAGACATGGGTCGCTGCGTGTAGTGTTGAAACCAAGTTCAGTGATCAGAAACTCATCGATCTTACTATGCCATTGGCGATGGGCTTGCTTAAGACCATAGTGTAGTATAACCCCCCCCCCTGGGGCTTTATTTTAGATTAGATCAACTCAGAATCGGATCGGTTACTGTAGAGCTCGATGCTCTACAGTACCACCACGTGTAACCCCGAGTTCAGGGGGCGCACGTGTACACGTGTACGCGCGGGACCGAAGAGCGCACACACACACGTGTACTGTCAGCCCCGATGGCTGACAGTATTACAGTGTCGACCGACCGCTACCGTACATCGGTACTGTACTATTATGATAGGTTATTATGTACATTAAATATGGAGCGGACCGGCGGCGGGGGAGGAGGACAAGCACGGACTTGTCACCCACCGACCGTCAAGGTCCGCCTTCCCGCTTATTCTAAGGTAGCGTTCGCTAACTACCTTAGAGCGGCACCGAGCGCGGGTTGAGGACGCACGCGGTACGCCCACGAGCCGGCTCCGCCTCCGCCCGTCGGTACTGGATCGTTACCCAGTACCGCGCCGGGGCGTCGAGGCGTCGAACCGCTCGCGCGTACCGGCGTCCTCCCCGTTCCCGCTCTACCACGCTACCCGGGCCCGCCGCCCGGTGCCGTTAGCTGGTGTCCCGCTTCACCCCCGTCTTCCCGATCGGACGGGGTCTCGGTCGAACTGTGCATACACCCCTATCGCTGGGGGTGTTTATGCTACAGTGGTCTCCCGACCTAGAAGACCCTGCAGTCCGATCTCCGAGAAGACTTCCGCTTCCCTCCGCGAACCGATCGCGTCGAGATGAGCCAAGAGTTTGAGCCCTCGATCCGCTCCGAAGCGGCGGATCTGAGTCCGGCCGCTGTGCAGTCCCCATCCGCCCCGTCGGGCGACGGCGACGCAGGTCCTCGTGACCGCGAACCGTCGCTCGGTTCCTCCGAGGAAAGAGCGGCGGCGATGTTCGAACGCATAGCCGAATACATCGAGGAAGTCCGTACTTCCCTTCGGATCGATGTATCGGACCATGTATACACTCGATGTATGGCCGAACTCCGCTCCCTGCGTGAAGGGAGGTTCGATAGAGTGACGCAGTCCTTAGAGAATCTCCGAGCACTGATCGACGAGTTACACTCGCGGATCGTGCTCGTCGAAGACTCCCGTTTCGCCTCGCCCGGACCGCCCGGGCAAGGTCGTCCTGAGAGGCCGACCTCGGTGAGACGACCCGAGGACCGAACCTCTCCGTCCGCAGAGCAATTGGGTGCGTTCGCGCACCTCTCCGCTGAGCTCGACGCCACTCGTCGGCGTGCTCGTGACATGGAACGTACCATGGCCGAAAGGCTACCCGGTGCCCCCTCGAGAGGGCCCGGTGGTACCGTACCTCCGAGCGCGGCCGCCCCCGAAGGTTGGCGTCCGACTGGTGCCGCTACCAGTCGGACTGCAGAAGGAAGCCGTCCTCCGATAGACGCGAACTTCGCGTCTGAGACCCAAGCCCTGCCGCCTATCGCCGGAAGTAGGCGGCAAGTGGACCGCGTATCGTACGCGGGCGAAAAGGACCGTGGAGGAGCCGCCCGCGGATCCGGAGAACCGATGTTCTCCGTTGATCCCCGCTGGGGCGGCTACCCGCCGGCGAGTTACCCCGAGCATCCAGGTCCGGTAGACGTCCGTACGCTACCGGTTACCTCCTTCGGCACGCTGGGTCCCGCTGAACCCGGGCTCGAGCCGGTACATACGATGATCCAAGAGTTCAGCGCCGTTGCTGACTATCGTATGTACCGCTTGGATAACACCTCGAGGCTCGTTACCTCGGGTGACGCGGGACGGATCGCGAAGTACGTCCAACGCTGTCGGGGGATCCGTCCCACGATGCGCAGCTTCGACGGTACCGACCCGATCCAGCTGCTGCCGTTCTTGAAGGATATCCGAATCACCTTCAACTCGCAACACCTGACCGAAGGTGTTGCGGTACGAGTCCTCGCGCACTTCCTCGAGCGCGACGCGGAGCGCCTGTATACGAGTTATACGATGCGTGGCCTCCGCGCCGGCCAGCTCCACGACGACGTGAGCTGGCCGGGGCTCGTGAATCAATTCTTGAAACGCTACCTCACGGACGACGTGTTAGGTGAAGCGTACGACGCTGTCGCTACGGCGCGACAGCAATCGCATGAGACGGAAAGCACGTTTGCTGACCGACTCGAGACTGCTGCGTTCCGATGCACGGCAGTCTTCTCCGAACAGTCCCTCGCGCACTACTTCGTGCGGGGACTTGCACCGGCAACTCGTGCCGCAGTATCCGAAACTGTGCAAAGGCTGCCAGGCAGTCAGAAGACCGATCTTCCGACCATCCGCCGTATCGCCACGGCGGAAGGTACAACGTACCGCGCTCGGCGCGGTTTACCTCTGCCGGATTCGAAACCGGCAGGGAAGGCTGGCAGGACTACGAAGTCCGCCGCGACAAGTTCGCCCGCCTCGACCCTCCATATCGGGGAGAATGAGTGGCAGGCCGACCCTGTCCTCATTACGCAAGGAGCAGGGCCCGTGGGGGCACGAACCCCCTCACCGATGTCGACCGGAACGACATCGAGTTACGCGACCGCATTCGCGACCACTCCAAGAGTGGCAAGGGGTACGGACCCCCGGGTCGCAGAGCTCGACATATCGAGCCGAGATGCAGGAGGCGAAGCGCCTCGCGTGCCCCTCCTCACCGATGAGGAGGCGCGGCACGCGGCGACCTTCGCCTCAACGGACGGCAGCGCGTACGTGTGCTGGCTATGCCGTACGTACGGGCATGCCATGTACGCGTGCCCGTTCCTGTCGCCGGAACAACGGATGTTCACGGCGTACAGGAACTACCGCTACCAGATGGAGACGCGCCCCGGTGCGCGTAATCTCCTCCGGCAAGCGGTGGGCGAGGGCCGTCCCCCGCGTCAAGGTTTCCCGAACCGAACGGGTGGGGGAGCACGCTTCGCCCCCCGTGGAGGCGGGTACCGTCGTAACGAAGTCGACCGTCGGGATCGACCCGCCTATCGCCAGGCGGACACAAGGTACCCCCGACAAGGAGAAAGAGGGGACCGAGACCGCTCTCGGTTACCCCAACAGGTACAAAATGCGATAATGTACCTGCAAGACTGGGTAGAGGATCCGTACCCTCTACCCACGGAGGGTCACGAAGGAGAGCCGACTCGCTTCGTCCCCCATATCCTGCGACGACCGGACGCCGCAGGTCAAGGCCCGGAAGTACCGGAGTACTTCGCCAAGGCCGCCGAGCCGCAGTGGGGGAATCGTCCCGACCCACGCGACCGGCTACCGGAAGAGGACCTGGCCGTCGATAGCCAGGAGGTTAGCTCCGATAGCACGGGTAGTTCGAAAAAAGGGTAAAGACGGTTACGTACACGCGGTCGCGTGAGCCGTCTTTTCCCCACGAACTAGACCCGACCCCGCGTGCTCGCCAAGGACACGGGGGGTATTGTCCGATAATACATCCCCCGCTACCGGAGGCGAGCACGGGAGCTCCTGTAATGCCGATACCGGAGGGAGCGCATGTCGAGGCCTTCGAAGGCCCGACGTTAGGAGAACAAGACACCGGGACAGCCGACGTCCCGGTGAGGCGTAACGATGGCGACGGGGGCAACGACGACCGAAAAGATTCGGTCGACCCCCTGACTCCCGCGAGCCCAAGGTCGCCGGAGAGAGGTCCGTGTCGTACGGACTCGAGTAATCCGAGGGGCGTCACTGATCCGCGGACGCCCCAAGGAAGGGGGGGAAGGAAACGCAAGCGGGGCCAGCACCGAAACCGAAGGCCCCGACGGAACGACCTCACCGATAAGGTCGCCCCAAAGGTTGTCGACGGCGTCATTTGCCTTATGACGTCGAAGATCTACAACGTCCTCGGCTCGATAGCCACAGAGGGAAATGCATTTAAACCCCGCACGATCGCTGTTGATACGTGCTCGGGGTATAATCTGGTGAGGAAGGCCGACCTTCCCCTCGATTGGACGCTTTACGTCGTGCACGACGCACCTCTGCCACGATTGGCAGGCGCGAATAGCAACCCCCTCAAGCTTTCGGCCGTCGTCCGCCTGGCGGTGCGGTTGAGGAACACGGTGTTCCGAATTCCGTTCGTAGTCGCGGACCAGCTCGCCGTGCCGGTCCTTCTCGGCACGGACTTCATCGATACGCACGTGCGATGTATCGACATCGAAGCTCAACGAATGGAGCTACGCCAAGGCGGTTCCGTCGCCATCGTTGACGGAAAGGGGGAGTCGACTCCCCCTACCAGGCGACACGGGCGACACACGGGTCGGCCAGACGAACGCGAGGAGGCCCCGCAAGCGATCCGAATCGCCCGCTGGGTTACCATCCCCGCGATGTCACAAGCCCGCGTGCGTGTGACAACCGCGGGGAGGGGCCTCGTGTTCCTGGAACCCAAGCCCTCACTCCAACACCGACATGGAGTGAGGCTGACGAATGGCGTCGCGGAGGTCCTACCGAATCAGACCTTCGACGTCATCGTCGCGAATTTCTCACGACGAGAACAGAGGCTTCCGAAGCACACCGTCGTGGGATACGCGAAGCGCAACCCCCTCGCGATCCTCACTCCCGAACGTAAGGTCGCCGAGGGGATCGCGCACGCGCTACACTTGACCGACTTGACCGATCAAGTCGGTGGGGTAGGAGTTGGCCGATCCAACTCCGACGATAAGACCACCGGCGGGGGCAGGGGGGTCGACCCGGTCGAACGGTCACCTTTAGGCCAACCGACGGCGAGGGGTACTGTACTCCCCCAGCAAAAGGCTCCCGAAAATCCACCGATGGATTGGGAAAAAGAGATCGACCTGTCATACATCGATGATGACAAGCTCCGTGGCCACGTGCTCGAGATGCTCCGTAAGCACTCGAGTTTGTGGAGCGGTGCGCTTGGAACGATCCAAGCCACGGAGCACCGCATCCCCCTCGAACCGGGAACGAAACCGATTCGTTCTATGCCCTATCGGAAGGGCCCGGCCATGCGCGAAATGCTTGCGAAGGAGGTCAACAAGATGTTGAACGCAGGGGTTATCGAACCCGCGAGCACCGAGTGGGCGTCCCCGGTGGTGCTCGTACCGAAGAAAGACGGCTCTCTTCGGTTCTGCGTAGACTACCGGCGTCTCAACGCGAAGACCGCAGCGGATTCGTATCCGCTGCCACGGATGGACGACTGCATCGACTCGTTAGGAGATGCAGCCGTCTTCACCACGCTGGACTGCAATTCCGGTTATTGGCAGATCCCGGTCGCTCCGGAAGACCGGGATAAGACCACGTTTACGACGCACATGGGCACGTTTCGCCACTTGCGCATGCCGTTTGGACTCAAAGGGGCACCGGCCACCTTCCAACGTGCGCTCGACATAATACTCTCCGGAGTCCGCTGGCAAATATGCCTCGTCTATCTCGACGACGTGATCGTGTTCTCCCGTACGCACGGAGAACACGCGAGGCATCTCGATACCGTCTTGAGCTTACTGCGGAGTTCCGGTATCTCCCTTAAGCTCAAGAAGTGCAGCTTCTTCCGACCGAAGGTGCACTACCTGGGGCACTTCATCTCCTCAGGCAAGTTGAGCGTGGCTGATACGGCGGCCGACGCTTTCAAGACTTTCACGTTCCCGAGGACGTTGACGCAAGTGCGCTCGTTCCTCGGGGCGTGTAACGTATACCGCCGATTCGTTAAGGGGTTCGCTAAGAATGCGCGTCCTCTGACCGACATGACGCGCAAGGATTCGGATCCCGATTTCTATAACCCCACGGAGCTGCAACTTCAGGCGTTCGAGAACCTTAAGAAGTGCATGATCGCTCCGCCGATCCTCGCGTTGCCCCGGCACGGTCGTCCGTACATGATAGACACCGACGCGAGTGCCTACCAACTCGGCTGCACCTTACTTCAGGAGCACGAAGAGCCGAACGACTGGCGCCCCGTGGGGTATTGGTCGTACTCACTGTCCGATAGTGAGCGCAACTACAGCGCTACCGAACGCGAGTGCTTCGCCGTAGTGTGGGCCGTCCGCACACTACGGCCGTACGTAGAAGGCACGAAGTTCGCCGTACGGACGGACCATGACGCCCTCCGTTGGCTCATGTCCCTCACCGAGAGTTCCGGAAGACTCACCCGGTGGCGGCTACGTCTGGCTGAATACGATTTCACCATTCAGTACCGCCCCGGACGCGTGCATCAGGTGCCCGATGCCCTGTCACTACTCGTGTCGCCGAAGGTCGCCGATGACCTTCGCTCCACCGTCGAGGTGGATGACGACATCCCCACTTTCGACGGGGGCACGACAGTTCGAGACGTATCGAACGAGCTCGCGGACCACGCTTGTACCGCGAGCTGTGATCATCAGGCCGTCCATGTCTTCGTAACGACACGGAATCAAGCCGAAGCCCGAACAACGTCGCGCACACGGACGCGCGACGAACCGCGAGGTGACGACGAAGCCCCCGCTCTCCGAGGACCCAATTCGTTTTGGGAGGAGAACGACGAGTTCGACGCCGCCGACATCCAGTGCGCCGAAGACCCCGAGGCTGGCGCGCTCGACTCCCCGGTCGCCCCACCGCAGGACGACCTTCCGGCCCCTCTTACGATAGAGGAGATAGCCGAGGAGCAACGCGTGGATGACTTCTGCCAAACTGTTTTGGCACGACAGTCAGAGTCCCGGGACTCCGCGTTCTTCGAGGACCACCAAGGGGTGCTCAAGCGGAGACACCCCTTCGACCCTGATATCGTTCAGGTGGTGGTACCTCGGACGCTCCGCGCCAGGCTCCTTCGCCTGTGCCACAACCCGGCCATCGCGGGGCACCCGGGCCAGAACCGTATGTACTACGCACTTCGACGCGAGTACTACTGGCCCCACCTGGCTGCAGACGTGGCAGCCACGGTGCGAAGGTGTCGAACCTGCGCGATGAACCGGGTGAAGCTGAGGAAACATCTCAACCGATTGAGATTGTTTCCAGCTACGAGGCCCCTCGAGAGCCTCGCGATCGACATCTTGGGGCCGCTCCCCAAGACGAAGACAGGAAAACGGTTCCTGCTCGTGATTACGGACCGCTTCAGTAAGCTAACGCAAGTCGTTGCGCTCCGCACGATAACAGCGCACACGGTCGCAGTTGCGTTCTGCGACTCGTGGGTGTTCAAGTATGGCGTCCCTCGCACGTTGCTTTCGGACAACGGCCCTCAGTTTAATGCCAAGTTCTTCCACAGCACGTGCCGCGTTCTGGGGATAACGAATTTGTATACTTCGGCGTACCATCCCCAGACGAACGGGCAAGTCGAGCGTTATAACCGAACAATCGCCTCGATGCTGCGGAACTACGTGGGTGAACACCAGGACGACTGGGATGTGTACGTAGGGCCGCTTACGTATGCGTACAACTCCCACGTACATCGCACCACACGCACCACGCCGTTTGAGCTCGTGCTCAGCAGGCCACCGCCGGAGTTCTCTCTCCGACGGGCGGACGGCGACCCGCCCCCTTCCGATAGGGGGAACCAACGTGCCGAGTTCCTCAAGACCTTGGATTCGACTATCCAGAAGGCCTACGGGAGCCTGCGTCGCACGCAGGCTCGCTACAAGCGCGACTTCGATAAGCGCATACGACGTATTAATTCCCGCCTCCGTCCCGGAGAATACGTATATCTCAACCCCACCGATGGGGCTAAGACATCAAACAAGCTCGCTTCGCCCGCTGTCGGACCCTACCGCGTGCTCGCCAATGACCGCCGAACCATCACGATCGATCGTGATGGGGTCACCGAGCGAGTCTCCGCCGACCGCTGCGTGTACGCGCCGTCTCCGATAGACGCGCCACGAGCAAGTACGACGACCCCGCGGGACCTCGCCGATAAGGTCACCGCGGGAACGCAGTATGCCGTCGAACGGCTACTGAGACATCGAGTCATGGAAGACGGAACTACGGAGTTCCTCATCAAGTGGGCGGATTACGACGCGCCCACTTGGACTGCGCGGACTCACGTCCCGGAGGAGTTGGTGTCTCGTTACGCCGAACGCCTCCGGAGACGAACCGGCAGAGATCTCACCCAAACCGTGAACGCGGACGTTCACGCTTAAGGGGGGGGCCCTCAACCGCTCCTTCGCGGATTAACCCCAGCCTGCACGAACAGACTAAAAAAGGGGAACCGAAGGAGGACGGTGGACCCTATCGGAGGGTCACAGCCGGGGACGTGTTCAAGTCAAGGCATCTTGACTTCTCGTACGTCAAGGACGCGAGACATAAGAACAGGACAGTACGAACTGCCTGAAATCACGACAGCCCCTCGGTGGGCGGAGCTAGGGACCAGAATGCCCGTCGCTTTGGTCTCAGTATAACCGAGAAGGGGGAGGCTCACGTCGAGCTTTCAATCAGCATCCGTGTCGGAGAGCCCGGCAGAAGACCGGATCATGACCCTCCCGGTGTGGGTCGTGCGAGAGGAAGCGCGCAAAACGCGTCGGCAGGTGCACAGACGAGCGAGGCTGCATCCGCCACAGCAGTAGCGAGGATAATTATGGAAGGGGGGGTAAGCGAAAGCAACTCAGCCTGAGGGGCACCAGTATATGCGCACAGACGCGATACACCCCAAAACCGCCGCCGACACATGCCCCATAATAGGGAAAGTTACGGGGGAGGAGAACGTGGCACGTGAGCGAGTGCGCGCCATGCGCCAACACCGGTTGCGTCATCACCAAATCACCCCGCCATGACCCCCCTAAAATAACGGAAAATCAACGGTGGCAATTACACCAGCACGTGCAGGGCACACGGGGGTACTGTACGCCATACCAAAAGCAAGGAGAAGGCCGACGGCGCTGAGCTAGGGTACAACGGGTACCGGACAGGAGGTACACAAGTCCGCCCCCTCACCGAAGGAGAGGAAGGTGCGAATACGACAAACGGACGCCGCGCAATCCCGGCGCCGGCACCCCCAAGCCAACCGAACGGCTTTCCCCACAGTCACCTCCGCACGCATCCGGCCGCGTACTACTCGCGCGAGATACCCGAGCCGTTCTCCCGCGAGCTGCTCTCGCGCATGCGAGCCCGCGCCCCACCCCGCCGTCGAAGGCGAGGGGCGCGGTAGAACGCGAACCCCCGACAGCTGACGCCTCTAACATCTCCACTGCGCTTCGCACGTCTCCTTCGATTTCCCCCATACAGGACACAGGTCGCACCACGCCTAACGTACGAGACGAAGACCCAAAGAAGACCCGGGACGCGCGACCGAGGCGAATTCCGTCCGGGAAGACGTGGCACGGCACCGCCCGCACGCCGCGCCGTCTACGAGCCAAGAACAGCACCCCAAAAGATCGGGACGCTTCGGGGACGGACCCGACGAACTGGCGGCCGATCTGAGGACGGCCCTTGGAGGTAAACGACGCCGGCATACTTGACAGACAGTACGTCCTAGCGGGAGACCTGTAAAGGGGTCTTGCTAAAAGGAACTGAGCCCCCACCCGGACGAGGGGAGAGAACGAACGACCGAATCGGGCACTGGCCGCACCGGCGGGGGTGTGAAGGGAGGAGCGTCCTCGAGCATCCGATCGTACCGGCGCACGCGGACCCACGGAGGAGTCATTTCCCGCGCGCTACCACGCCGCCTCCCGCCGCTGATCCGCCGTGAGGAGGAAGACCGACGGGGTCAAATCCCGCTAACAATAACCCCGTCACGTCCACTTCCTCGGACAGACGTGAACCGTCCAGAACAACCGAAAGAAGCGCGACGCTGGCTTCGGCCGATTGGATCGCATCCTTCGAGCGCCCTAGCCAACCTTCCGAACTGCGACAAAGAGAGCGCCTACTAGTGGGACGAGATCGAGTAGCCGCCGTCGCGTAGGGGGAATGTACTCTCCGACGCGACGCACGAGTCGGACATCGAGAGGGGAAGAGACCCTCGGTTCGAGAATATGCGCAAGGGACGTGCATGGGGATGGGCAGCGGGCAATCGAGCGTACCGCCCTCAGCCAGCCGCAAGAAAACCCTCCGGGGTCAGCTGTGATCCCTTGCGCGAGGGACGCGACGGAAACTGAGGTCACCAGGCAGACGGCCATCGGGCGCCCCATGGTGAAAGAGAACTCGCCCGCCGAGGACTAGCTATCATGAGGAATCGACCCCTGACGGACAGGGGGTGACAGGGGAAACCCACAACAGACGTGTCGTAGGGAGTACCAAAGGATCGTGATGGACAAAGAGAAGCAAACCGCACGGGAAATACGCGAGGAAGAACTCGGAGCTATGAGAGAGCATGGCCTTCCTTCCACCGGTGGAGGTCCACACTGATGATCGCTGCTGTAAGTCAAGCCCGACCTTCCTGGCGCGAGACGGTATATATATCGCCTCAGGAAGAACCGCGACTATATCCCTTACGTTTTCCGTTGAACGGGTCACGTTGACCCTGAGCCTGCCATGCCCCGAGGCCGTCCCACCCCGCACTATAAGAATGATCGGACTGAGAACGTACCTCAATCGCTTGGAACTAGAGGGTCGGAGGACGCGAGTGGGCTCATACCACGCTACGGGAGGAGATGGAGAGTGTCGAGTCGCCCCGAGGGAGACGAGAGACGAGACCGCATAGCGCGCACGTTCCTCCGTCAACGCGTACACGAGAAGCGCGTTCCTCGAAAAAAGGGGGAGGCGACTAGCAAAAAGGAGCTCGCTCCACATACCCCTCAAGCCAGAAAAAGGGACTTGGAGGCAGTTCAGCCAATGAGAGCTCGTCAAGCTCGGTCGGAGCGTGACCACGATCCCAGCCGGAGCAATCCCTTTGAAGGGACGAAGGGAGACGCATTCGACAATGCCGTGCCCCATGGACCTCTCAGGATGTAGGGGCGCCAACGCCCATTCCCGGCTCGTGCCCTCGCCGAGAAGGGTGCACGAGCCGGTCGGCGACCCGGAGCGCGAGCGTTCCCGGAGACACAGTACCGTAAGATAAATGCCTCACGGCCGCGGGATAGGAGAATGAGAACAATTCAGGCAAGGAGGTCAACGAGAGACCGATGGCACCAAACGAAACCACGGCAAACCTCACCACCGTAAACGACGTCTGGATACCGGACGGGCACGCCGTGCTTTCGTCACTCCCGAAGCGGCACAAGGGCTGTTTGACGAAGAGGAGGTTACGTTGCTGGGACGAATACAAGGAGGGAAAGAATGTACTCGAACCGAGGCTCGAACCTCATACCGCCATCACTCACCTCCTCTACGACGAGGCGGGAGAATAGACGGTGCCTTGAGGGCACAAGAGCAGGGGGGCTGAGGAAGGATTCGGATTTCTTTACGGTGACTACTGTCGCAAAAGCTAGCGACTCAGGTGGCGGAAGCAAACGGACGCTTAAAGGGCCTTACGGAGAAAGAGGGGCTAACAAAGGACGCGCAGGGAGCGCCGATAGACTCGACCGGTCAGTGCTCCGTCCCGTCGGGGAACGCCGGCGGCCCGGAAGCCCGCCCGCTCGAGGGGCAGTAGCTAGGGTGCGACGGTACACCCGCCTCCGTCTCGTGAAGCGGTGGAAGGGCGACTACGCCATGCGTTGTCCACCCGCGAGCTGGGTTGACCGAAGTCGCGGGTTCGTCGGCCATCGAAGAGCCGAGCTCGCGACTCTGGTAAGGGTCTCGAAGACCCTGGCGTGGCACAGGGCCAGGAAGGCTCACGGCCGACGGGGCGACACGTTCGGCCCTGAGGGCGTCCCGCTCGCCGCGGTATCTATCGCGATCGGACGCCGCGCGCCGGAGGCCACTCGCCTGTAGGGAGGACGACTCTCGTAGAACCTTCAGCTCATCCTGAGAGCCGCGGAGCTGCTCCGCGAGGGAGTCACGCTCTGCGGCAAACGCCTGTCGTTCCGCCCCGAGACGGCGCGCTTCGCTGCTACGTTCGACATACCAGCTCGTGAGGGTACGGAGTAGTCCCTCTACAGTCCAAGCCCTATCGACCAGACTCCCCAGGGCGCGAGACAACCTGGGGATTGCGGTGAGCTCGTCGCGAGCTAGGTCAAGGGTCAACGCTGTGTTCCGTTGGGCACCGAGGCAACCGACGGAGCCAAGAGAAGGCAGAGGGGGCAACGGAGACCCCGACGCAGTATCGTGACCCGCCTGGGGAAGCCCCGACGGCACGCTCACCCTGGCCAACGCGACTGCAGGAAGCTCGCCGTCCAGGTCACGATACCGCTTCCGACGCGCCTCGCGCGCCGTAGACCCGACGCCTCCCTTGCCTCGGGACGGGACGGCGGTGGGGACGCTTGGACGGGCCACGAAGGAGTCGCTCCGATGGTCATACGCGAGAAAGAGGCTCCGAGTCCCTGTCGTGTAGTCCGTCCAAGGACGACGATTACGTTCGGGCACCGCACCGGCGCGGTGCATCAGGTCTAGTACCGAGGAGTACGACCAGGCCACACACGGTGAGCCACGCTCGAGAGGATGCATGGCAACGTCCGGAAGGGATAGCGCCACTCGCCCAAGGAAGGAGGGTACCCCCACGGGTTGCACGAAAGCACGCCCGTGGAGAGAGACCTCATTCATGAAGGCGTTACCGAGACACCACGCCCATTCTCGCTCTACGTTGTACGCGAGGTAATCGAAAACCGGGTGCTTCGGGTCACTGCAGGCGAAGCCGAAGTGCTTCAAGACGTAGGGGAGTAACGGGTGAACTCCCAACGAGGGGAGCGACTCCCCTACGACCGGCGGAAGCTCAGGGAAATCGCTTCTCGACAAGCCCGGGGAGAACGCGGCGGACGGGAACACGCGCCCGTCCTCTTCCCCGCGGTGCCGGTAAGTCGCCCAATCGTTGGGCGCCAGGGCAATGTAGTGAATCCGCATGAGGGAACATGCGGACTTCTGGAGGGCCGCTCGCGCCTTAGAGCAAGTGCGCGGAGGGGGGCCGACGTAGAGCCCGGTGACCTCCGGGAGAATGAAGCGAGGGGGACCACGGGGGCCCCGGTGGAAGAGGTACGCCGACATCTGGTCGACATACTCGACCTCTTCCACGCAAAAAGCGAAAGTCCTATCGCTAGGAATCTCGTCGGGTAGTTGGTAAGGAGCGCCACCGCCCTCGGCGAGGAGGCGACCCAGCGCCAAAGAGGCCTCTTCGGTCAGCCCTCCTTCGTATATGGACCGAATTCGTAGAAGGTCAGGACGTAGGGACTCCCTTGACAGCAGCTCGCCCACGGTGACGCTCGCCCGCGCATGGCGTCGCCACGCGTATGTCAAGCGACCGAGCGGTAGCGGGATTGACCGCTCCAAGGGCACCCCCAGCCACCTCGTGGAGGTGTTGGACGCCTCCCTCTCTCCGCCCTCGTCGAAACGGGGGGCAGCGCGCGGCGCACCGGGATGCCGGCAGCTGCCAAAGGTCCCATGCGAGCCCTCCCCGGGGTCGTACGGGCCACCGCGGGGCCCCGTCATGAGGTCTCCACCGGATGGGCCGACCGCGTCGTCAACACGCTTAGGTCGAAGCGGCACCGAGGCCCCAGTCACCGGACGAGCATCGGGCAGCGGGATGATGGAAGGCGGGGGGCATAACTCGTCGGACACGGTAGAGGCGCGACCCCCCCGGGACTTCCGGAAGGGACGCGGAGGCCACCATGGCGGGGGAGCCGACGAATCGGCACCTCCCTTCTCGGCGGAGGTGGGGTCCTCAGTGGTCAAGGGGCAGGCAACCGGCGTGCTCGATCCACTGCCAGGCGGGGGCAGAGGGAGCGAGGGACCGCCCCGAGAAGGGATGAGGGACGACATAGGGAGACACGGGACGCGCGAACCGAGTACGCGACCGACAGAGGTGACGAGCCCGTGAGGAAGGACGGGAGAGGGAGCCGACCGAGCTGAGGCCGGATGAACGAGGACGGACTCCCACGACGGGGGTAGTAGGGTGATGACGAGAACCAGCCCGGAGGGCACACGGAGGATCGCGCGCCGAAAAGGGGGCAGGGGTGACGGAGTGACGACGAATTCGTCGTCCCCAGAAGGGGAGGAGGAATGACCTGCGCGCGCGTAGGGAGGTGCGAGACGGAACACGGAGGGTAGCGAGCAGGGAGCAGAGTCGACAGGGAGAGCGGAATCGACCGTATAGACGGCGTGGCCGGACATGTTGTCCCCTCTCTACAAGCACCCGTGGACGCGGACGTCCCCGCTTAAGGGGGGGGCCGTGTAGTATAACCCCCCCCCTGGGGCTTTATTTTAGATTAGATCAACTCAGAATCGGATCGGTTACTGTAGAGCTCGATGCTCTACAGTACCACCACGTGTAACCCCGAGTACAGGGGGCGCACGTGGACACGTGTACGCGCGGGACCGAAGAGCGCGCACACACACGTGTACTGTCAGCCCCGATGGCTGACAGTATTACAGTGTCGACCGACCGCTACAGTACATCGGTACTGTACTATTATGATAGGTTATTATGTACATTAAATATGGAGCGGACCGGCGGCGGGGGGAGGAGGACAAGCACGGACTTGTCACCCACCGACCGTCAAGGTCCGACTTCCCGCTTATTCTAAGGTAGCGTTCGCTAACTACCTTAGAGCGGCACCGAGCGCGGGTTGAGGACGCGCGCGGTACGCCCACGAGCCGGCTCCGCCTCCGCCCGTCGGTACTGGATCGTCACCCAGTACCGCGCCGGGGCGTCGAGGCGTCGAACCGCTCGCGCGTACCGGCGTCCTCCCCGTTCCCGCTCTACCACGCTACCCGGGCCCGCTGCCCGGTGCCGTTAGCTGGTGTCCCGCTTCACCGTCTTCTCGCCCCTCGTACGGGGTCTACGTCGAGCTGTGCATACACCCCTCTCCGCTGGGGGTGTTTATGCTACACCCATCGTCAAGGTTTCCCGAATCGCTCGGGTGGGGGCGCACGCTTCGCCCCCCGTGGAGGCGGGTATCGTCGTAACGAACTCGTTCGTCGTGATCGACTGGATTACCGCCCGTCGGACACAAAGTATCCCCGTCAAGGAGGGAGAGGGGACCGAGACCGTTCTCGGTTACCCCACCAGGTACAAAACGCGATCATGTACCTGCAAGATTGGGTACACTTCAGAGTCACTCTGCATTGATACTCTCTATTACAGTGTTACGGAACAGCAATGTTGGTGATCTCATGTCGACGTTACAGTGCTGTAGGTCCTTAATTTATTGAATGAAAAATCTTCGAAATTTCTTGGCATATTTTGATATCATTAAATGTTAAACCTTTGTTCGCGTTCTTCTGCTATGATACGTATTGGTGAAGTGAACATGTCAGCATACGCTTGGTCTGTGTTGCTAGTGTTTGGCCCATCCCAGACTAATTCCTTGCTGATTTTGTGTCGCACATTGTTTATGGGGAACGGAGAATAGGATGCTTTATCGTTGCACCGGACCATCCCATAGAATTCGAAGTGGTCTACTGTAGGGTACAGGCTACGAAGATTCAGTGTTCCAGGCAGATGCAAAGATAGCAATCGTGAGCAAAATGTTGAAAGCAGGCTAGGTTGCCGAAATGTGCTTGTGCATCTTTGTGTCCGGTGTTTGGCATTTTTATGGTGTATTGAATGAATTGTTCATTCCTTTTTGGGGGTTTGTACATCAGTTTATTGATTCCCTACATCGCTATGTTGGTTTTAGACTGTCAAGACTTTACGGTGTGCTAAAGCTTAAAGGACGTAGAGTCCTAGCGTCCGACTTCACAGCAGCGGAGAGTTTGCAGATATCGCCACTCCTCTCACGCAAAGCTAGCGCAACACGCTGTGTGAATCATGAGGCGATTCGTCGATAGCAGCAGACCTCACTTCCGAGCTGGTACCCTTCAGGCGGTGTCCACCCCTTTTGCACAATGAACGCCCAGTTTCCATTCCAAATGATAATGGTCACTCCCCCTTATAGCTAGTGCGTTTCATCCAGTTGCGATGGTCGCCCATAACCCCTGTACGCTTCGCCATGGGGTCCAAAAAGTCCTCATGATACATCGCAATCACGTCTCTGTCCTGCGGCCTAGTCGTGAGATAGTTAGAATACTTGAGGTACACCGCCTTCGACATGCGCGAGAACACATAGTCGTGGTACCGCTCCGCCTCCAAGTACCCGAGGTCGAGCCCCGAAAATTCCACCTTCTCGTCCGCGAGCGCCACTTGCGACACGTGCGTTTGAAAGTAGAACGACTGCGACACGCCCTTCTCCCCAAAGTTCGCCGTCCGGCTCATCTCCGGCCGGATGCATTGCCGCCTTTTTGTCTGGTCCGTGCTGCGCATCTAGTCATCCCAGAACATCTGGGGCCACTTGGGCCCAAGCTCCTCCCACAGCACCCGCATGAGCATCCACCCCAGCCTTGGGAAAAAGTCCGTCCGGTGCAGCTACGTCGTGTTCTGCGCCAGCGCGTGTATCCCGTTGTCGTTTCACACCAACACGCTAAACAAAGTCTCGTCTTTCTCTAACACTGGCTTCAACGCGTCGAAGTAGCTGAAGATATCCGCCGCCACTTGCATGTCGTCTTCAACAATCACTACCCTCGTGAGTACCGCATTCCCCCGGATTCGTCGCCCAAAAACTCGTGTTACTGCCCATTCGCAGTTTCTGGATATCCGTCGGTAGGCTACTGTCAACGAAGGCCTTACCCTTTTCGACGTCGTTCTCGTCAGGTAAAGCATGGGCTCATGGGTAAAGCTCTATACCGAGTGCATTAGCCTGGCGTGAAGCTTTCTCAGCCACGCCTGCGACTTCGACGTGATCCTCGCCGTCCTGCCGGTCCATTGACACAGTAATTGGCCACTCGCCGTTACGTGGGTGGGCTTTCAAAATAGATTCAAGGCACTTCGTAAGGTACTCAGGACGCGAATGCGTGATGACGAGGAGCGCGGTGGTACCTGATTGCAGTTCTCTTGTTCGGTTTGGACTTGTTACTAGGCGAGCGTTGCTGAGTATTAGCACAATCACAATTTCAAATCCAGAAAAACAGCGAAGAAAGAAGCGCCATGTTCTAGATATGTCTGTCAAAGAATGTTCTCTTGTTGGCTCATGCTTTGCCTCCGTCCTAGATCTGTCATTCTCAACCGGAGAAACCCTGCGCTTTTGCACTTGATTCCGTTCACACATCGGACACCGTGATCCAATAGAGCTTCTACAACGTCCGCATGTCCACAAACGGCACAGACACCAATCAGTCCAAGAGCGCCCTCGGCCTTTTCAAACCTCGCATCGGAATGGAAGAAGTGACACTCAAACACAATTGACTTGATCGCGTCATCACTACTCAGCGCATCTACAAGCTCCTGTCGGGCACCTTCGCTGCATATACTGAAGAGTCGCGCAGTCGCAGGATCAATAACCCGGAAATCCTCCTTTTTCTCCGTCTCTTCACTGATTTTCGCAACTCTCTTTTCTGATTCCTCCCTCTTTTTGAGATGATCTGTTCCCTTCTCTTTTGGTCCCTTTTCAACTGCCGTACTCACTTGCTTGGGAGCTTTCGGCATGGGCGCGGGTTTCGACTTCTCCAACAACTTCTTTGCTTCTACTGTAGCAGGTAATGAAGTCGACGAGATTCGGACCAAAGACAACTCTTCGTAAACCCACTTCGCTTCTTTTAACGTCGCCCTTCTTGTAGGGAGCGGAATATTCCGAAGCGCATTTCGTGCGTCTGCGGTTTCCAACGGGCTTCCATTCCGACCGACCAATAAATCCTATCGATAATGTAGAAGCAAGCAAGCATATGTGCAAAATACACATCGTGATGTTAGCAACGCCATCTCAAACGGAAAAATCCTACTTCCCAGCTGGGCGGTCGCGAAAGTCCTGAAACGTACTCTCCTCTCTCGCTTGCTGTCTCGAACATATAGACATTGTGCGGCAAGTAGATCTTCACTCCATTCGCGCAAAAAAGCATGGACCTCATTCCGAAAAGCCTGCTCCCCGTGTCGGCGCAGCGTAACACAAGCCGATTTGATACGACTAAACTCGCAAACGCAGTTGCAAAATTCGAAAAGACGGTTAGTTGACGGTGGCGAAGACTTGGTCGCAGGAGTGACATGTGAGCGATTTGCTAACGGTGGCTTCCTCCACCGACGGAAGCGCAGCGTGGGTAGGTCGTCGGCTGAGATGGACGCGGCGGATGCCGATGAGGCCGGCTGCCAATGTACTGCAATTTCGCCTATCGGGCAGAGACCGCGGTCCGATGGTCCAGCAAAAACAACAACAGCAACAAAAGAAGAACTGCCGATGGTACCGCGCTACGGAGTGTCCGACTCTCCCTTCTCCGTTTAAACGAGCTTGCGACTCGTAGTAGCTGAGATCCCTGATAGGGGGGCGGCACAGAGAAATAGCTCGGCCCGGGATCGGTCTGGTAGAGACTTGCGAAGAGATCTGCTCGACGAGTGTGGGGTGGGGCGCGTACGTAGGTACCCCGGTTCCACTGGGTTGTAAGGCCAATGCTCGTTGAGCTTCTTCGACACCTTGTGACGCAACAAGGCCTTCGACGGGGGCGTCGCGACGCAGCCCGACGGGATGAAATGAAAGTAGCAGCGCTACGCCAACCGTGCCGCCCGATGGCTCGAAACACCTACACCGGTTCGGTCGCGACCGACACCGATGGTACCAACACTGGCTCGTACTACGACGGAGCCCTTCGAGGGAGACGTCGTTGCAACAGTCTCCGTCGGAAAAATGGGTCACAGTAGCAGCGCTACGTCAACTGTGTCGCCCGATGGCTCGAAACACCTACACCGGTTCGGTCGCAACCGAGGCCGATGGCACCAACACAAGATAAGGGAAAAATAGGTAGCGTTAGAGATACAAAAGGATAGGAAAATAAAGGAAAGAGAAAAGGGAACCCCGAGCGATAGAGGATGCCGTAGGCTTGGGTAAAAGGGAGCGTCTTGGTAGAGACGGACTTCGACCAAGGCGACATTCAACTCCGGCAACTCGGGTTACCTTTACTGACTTGGTGGTCAGAGGGCTAAGGTATATATCGCCCCGCCGGAGCCTCCACAGTAGCTCGCGGCGCTAGATCCTAGATCTAATCTAGTGTCAGCAAAATTAATGCCAACTAATTAACTAAATAAAATAATTAAAAATTAAAACTGTGCAATTATTCACACGTGTTTCCCCCCCAACCCGGACTACTTTTCATATCCAAATCCAAATATTTTTCCTTCCTTTTCACCCCCCTGTAGAGCCCATTATTGCACTACAGCCAATACGTGAAAGTGTAGTCGACGAGACGGCGACAGGCAGGCCGTTCAACAGTGGATGGTTGAGAGGGAGGCATGAGGATAGGCGGGTCGCAGCGCACTCGTACGTGTCGTCAAGTTCTTTCGTTCGAAGACGGAGAGAAATTGGATTACCGGTAGGTAGAGGGTGCAGTGCGCAAGGTTTGTGGTGCGCTCAAGGCAAGACCGCTGGCGTGGATGGGTGCCTCGGCGTAGATGGGAACCACGGTGAAACAGCAGTCGTGCCCAGCAATGCAACAAAAACAGTTATAAAACAGTTGATATGCCGCGTGTACACCGCAAAATGATTGAAAACGAACAGAGGGCTCGCTGCACAGAGAAGAGGACTCTCGTCCGAATTTTCTGGTGTCCATCGCGCTCCTTAGTTACGACTTCACAGCAGCGGAGAGTTTCCAGATATCGCCAGCCCTCTCACGCAAAGCCCCTGGGCGGTAATGCGCACGCGACTTGAGGACGTTTATTAGACGAGTAGAGTAGGTTTTGGTAGAGGACTCCACAGGCGTGTTAGACTCCCACGCTCAAGTCTCCTTCTGCATCAAGTAAGTGGCCAAAATCAAAGGCATCGTCAGGACGATTTTCCCAGTCTTCATTGCACTCATTGGAGATGGTAGCCCTCCGAGCACTACTATTAATAGCGTCTCGTTTTTCCACATGCTCGTTTGTTGCAGGAGGGGACTCAGTGCAGAGTTTAGAAAACTTCGCCGGGGACATTCGTAAGATTGGGGCGTCCAAGACGTCTTTCTGCTTGGACATACCAGGAAGGAAATCTCTGAGCCGCAGCCGAACCCACATGCTGCCTTGTTCTGAATATTCTGCATCTTGGGGTACACCGCGTTGATTGCGAGCTGCATTCGGACTGAAGTCATTTAGTACACGGACCTCGTTTTCGTCATTTAGCGCAGTGGATGGCGTGGAAAGATCACTATGGCCGTTAATGATATCTTGCACAAACCAACGAAAACGCAATGCAGTCCTATAAACAGTCCTCAGTGACCCTGTGTGACTGGACAGTGATTCTACATTGCGGCCTTGCGTGAAAGCCACAAAGAAACTGACGGCTACGCGAACTAGGTTGATGGTGCGATACATACGCTTATACTCTGCTGGCCTGAACCCGCTTTTCTGCCCTCCATTCTTCAGCAATCCATCTCCCACCAGTACGTAATAGTCCACCAGCACATCAAGCTCGAGACGACAACATGCGATTTCTTGCAGTGAACGCGAATTCATGGCATCTGCGTTCGGTAACTTGGCTGTGGTTGCGGAGACAACGTGATCGGAAAAGTTGAACACGTGATATGGATGCTTGAATGACACGTTTGGTTGACCGAACGCTACAGGCATCCTTCTGCTCGCCTCCCATGGTCTGAGTGCGAAACCCAGATCCTCGAAAAAGCGCCTTTTAGCAGCTACACGTGACTCCCTCAAAACATCGGTGGACATTGTGTATACTGTGTGTACAATGTAAAATCTTTCGCGACCTTTTTCGGTATCTATATCCTTTTTCTGCGGCCTAGCTTTTGTTTCAATAAGCTCACGGGTTTTCTTCATAGCTTCTCTTCCCACATAGCTCGGATTGAGCCAATACGGCGCGCGAAGCTGAGGCATTGACACGTTCTTTCTGTGATTATTTTCGTTGGTATTGGCATCCGGAACACCTTGTACGGCTCTTGTTCTCTGCGGAGCCTCATTTTCACTCTTTAGAACAAGTTCGAACTGATTGCGTGCCTGAACAAATAACGTTCTCACGAAGCGAAATTTGAAGTCACAGTGAACGCGAGCAAGACCTGCCTCGAGCTCTTTTTTGGTAGATCTATTCTGATGGCCGTAGAGAAACGCAGACATAGCCAGGTAAGTATGAGCAAGATTCACACCTAGGGACTACGTGTGCTCCATGAAGAAACATAACGCGTCTGACAGGACTCGTGACATTAATGAAGTGTCAAAAACAAGCTCCACATTCGATTTCAGGGCCCTGTTCTCGTCGTCAACCATATCCTTAAAGGCCCATTTCGTTGCAGTTTTGGAAATTCTCTTCGACTTGGTAGTCAATCCCACGCTTGGACTTGTCCCGAAGAAATCATTGCCTTGGTTCATTCCATTTCGCACGTTATCGACATCTCTCTGAAGGTGTTCCATTGTTCCTTCAACAGAATCCAGTCGAGTAAGCAAGGATTTATGCATATTTTCGAGGAAGAACCGAATGGAGCTCTTCTCAGGCGAGTTCCTCTCATATGTGCTTGGAGTCCTCAAGCTTAATCTGGGCTGCGCTGTTTCTATTGCAGGAGACGGAACGCCTGTCATTCTTTCTCCCCTGAGAGTTACTGTATTGAGGTGCTATTGTCCCGGGCCGAAAAACTCACGAGTTTTGACGTGTTCAGCTGCTCCTCCAGAGGGGTAGTCTCCAGCGTTGTCACAGCGTGCATTCTCGTCATTCGCGTCATCCTCAATAGGAACATATTCCCTTGATGCTCTCTGTTCCCACTGGGGTGAGTCATGGTCCGGATCTCGGTTTCTAATTTCAGCAGCAACTTCCTCCTCTTCTACAAATGGTTCACCATTGGGAGGTGGCTGCGTTTCCATGTCCGAAAGGCTCGTGATTTAGCGTTCATTGTTCCTGCAAGCTGTCCGCGGTACAGGGCTTCCGTTGAGCGCCAGCCCTGTTGATTTTGTTCTGCGAGTGCCAGTTTTTCGAGGGGGCGTCCTAGTTGCAGCCTCGCCTATGGCACAAGTTTCATCCAACGGAGAGCTTGACCTTTTTCTCGGAAAAATTGCCTGCACATTGTTTGTTTTCGTCTGACGCTTGATGTTGCGCGGCTCGAGTCCTGATACTGCAACCCTTCGCTTTCCATTCGCTCTTCCAGCTGATGCACGTGGGCGTGGCAGGGGCATGATCGGAGGACTCAGAATGTCGCTTTCAATTAAGCCTCACGGAGTATGGAGAAATATGCAAGTAAGATCAGCAAGATAACACCAACAAAAAGAGGGGAGATCGGCAAGTTCGATCGAAACTGGTTCTGTGAACAAAGATGTGCAACGTACCACTTAAGAAGGGTGGGGTGTATCATGTGTTGTTGAACATTGAACAGTTCGCAGTTTTATTCCGGTTTCCCGCGGAATAGTTAGCATTTTTCTGTACTGGTGCCAGTACTTCCAGCAGTACGGTTGTACCCATTTATCCTCTGGGCAGCATGAAATCTAGACACTTCACCATTAGCTGCCGTACTGAAGTTGACTGCAGTCAGTGTCGCATTCGATACCTCAAATTGAGACGAATTGCATGTATCCCAGCAAGCTAATGATTTAAGCACTATACTTTGTTTGCGAACCGAGGGCAAAAATACCTATCGCCCGATTTGAATTGCGCCGCGGTCTCTATCTGCATGGGGACCTCAATGAGGATCAAGATCCTCCGGTCGAAAACGTCCACGTCCTAGGAGTGACAATCGCAAGAATCGAAGCCGCTTCGAATGGAAGGAACAGGCGGTCGTACCTATTGGTGTGCACCAAGAGCACCAACAACTGTATCCGGGAACGTCAGATCTGATGAACAGATCATATTTGTTCGAACAAAATGGTTCAAATCTCATGGTACAGAGAGAGTTATTCGCAAGTGAAAATACTGATGGGCAGATTCAGAATCGTGCATCACTCGATTCGATCCTTCTTAAAACGAACTGTGAAAATGCTGTACATGCGACTCGCAACGAGATCAGTGAGGTTAACCTCGCTCCTCCACATGCCGAAATGGAAGGATATCCGAATCCGATGCAACACACGAGCGTTTCAGACATAGACCGTGTTGCTATTGGATATGAGGCAGATGAAATGATTCCTTCGGAGGAGGATCAGCAGTCATCTATTCTACGAGGTGGCGATAGTGGTAAACATTCTATTGAGGAAGACGCCTCACCGGAGGCAGAAAAGATACAACGGTCAGACCGGAGATCACCGAATACATGGCAGAAATGCTTGCTGTAATAGCTGTTAGCGGAACGAGTCGTCTCACTAGGGAGCAATTTGAGTTCTTCAGGAACACAGTGAACTGGCTAATTGACCGATACACACCAGAAGAACAGAAGTTGCCATCTTACTCTATGGTCCAACTCACGTTGCTACTATTCCTTTGGAATTCCAGCTTCCCCTGCTCTGAGAGGCATCTCGTACCAGTGGACTTGCTAAAAGCAGGGGCTAAGAGTACAGAATCTGGGCGTGCTGGGGGCCCGTTTTCGAACCGCCGTTGGACTACGACAAATGACGAAGCCCAGCCAAAAGCGGAAGTCCAGATCATATTGCCAAGTACGTGGACGATGAAAGACTTTCTCTTTCAACCCTACATGGGATCTTCCGCGATCTGGCTGTCGTGCGGAAGTGAAACCCAGTTCATATGACCCACTGTTCTCTACAACCTCAAGTGTCCCTATAGTTGGCAATGGGCAACTTTTTCTGGATGGCCTTCAGCATTCTCTTTTCTCCACAAAATCCCGTGCCAATATTTGTGACACATTTCATCGGAATGGAGAGATAGTAAACATTTTTCTTAATGCCACACCCGCACCTCGCAAAGGAACTACAATGGATATCAACGAGTACAATTCTTTTTTGGGGAGCCCGTCGATTACACGGAAAGGCGATTCTGAATTTTGTTTATCAGCAGCGATATTGAACACACATCTTCTGCATGCCGGTACGGTCGGCGCGAACTCTAGAACTTCGAATGAGAGCTTCGAATCACAGTGCATATCGAGTACTGAAAACTCCACACTTTGGAGTCCCAGTGACATGTGTTCACTTGTTTCAGTAAGTGTTTCTACATCTTACAGATGTGTGATTGTTCACCGGTTCGGTGGATTGTGCGATACAGGCAGCCGTGTTGAGCTGGTCTGGATTCCATTGCACAACGGTTCAAGCGGGAATCAATCCTGCGACTGTCAAAAGGCGGGTAAACAAGTTGTTAGAGGGCTTACCTGTACGGAATGCATCGAGACGGTAAAGCGGAATTGTGCTGACAGCACGGATGCAAGCGCCTCAAAATTTGTAGATCTATCACTTCCACTGGACAGGCCATTTATCAATTCAGGTGGAGGAGGTGCGCAAGAATCTTTCAGTTGTCCTTGCAAGTTTTCAGATGCCGTTCTCCTCGAGGATGATCAACGTTTTTTCGTGTACAGGGTTCTGTTGTATTCCGACGGTGACGGACACCCCATCACAGTGTTCATTCAGGTCGTGGCATACATAGGTGATTTCTTGGAGATCGCTCATGCCTCGGATTTAGTTGGGCATAATTCAGACTCTGCTTGTCATCTGTGTGTTTTTCGTAAGCAAAAACTCGACCCGCAACATTTGTGTCACGGGTACACAACTGCCCTAAACAGTACAGATTCTTCAAGTTTCCGATCAGGACCAAGAACAGTTGCCATACGTGATGAGGTAGGCTCCGCAGAAAAAAAGGCGTGAACTAAACTACCTCGGGATGGATCCGCGATGATCAAAGAAGGTTACAGACAGCCCGTTGCTCTTTTTCTACGAGAAATTTGGGCTGGCCGGATCAAACGGACAGACGCCAGTCACAAGTTGTGGACATCAGCTGTTTGACTCCACGTTCGACCCATATCGCTCAGTTCTGGTCGCACCAAACCCCATTTGCTTGCTGGAAATGCCATTAATATATTACAACCTGCTTTCTGCTTTTGCCTTCGAAAAATGATATTATTCACATTGATGCAAAATTATGTGATGCACTTCGGAGCAATTCGTTAATCACGCAGAATAAAATATTCGACTTCAAGAGCAAGAAGCTGTACTCCACGTCCATCTCTGGTTCCTTTTGCATTCTCTTGGTCGCTAGCAAGATTTTTCAAGATCGATGTCACCAGCTATCTTTGCAGGTCTCTCTTTTTCAGCGGCCTACTGGAGCGGATTGCAATCCATGCAATATCCTTCGACAGGCCGTACAGGCTTTGGGAATGTATCAGGATCTGGTGTCCAAAACCTATTGGTATCCAAAGCTCCATGTTGATGACCACAATGCTGTAGCTTTGTTCAACAGTGGGGAAGGCATCGACTTCATTCTTAGACAGCAGGAAATGTCACGTGTTTATGTGGATACGTGTGACAAGTTCTGTGGCGTTTCAGAGGTCGCGAAAATGAAGCTAGACAAGCCGAATCTTCACATACTAATCGAGCTTTATGCTCATTCTATACCAGCAATGGGACACGTGCGACACTTCGCAGAGCTAGTTTTTGAATTCGCTCACCAGCCACTCAAACGTGGGGTGGCGAGATCCAACCCCGAAATCCTGAGATTCAGGCTGTGATGCACGCGTTAGCCGACGATTGGCAAGATCGGTTTTCCGCATTAGCGAGTCAACGGCGAGTCCTTTCCGTAAGGGACTTGGAGATTAATATGAGGCATTTTTATCAATGGTACGGTCCCGTCGTCGTCTTTACCAAAGCATGAATCTTTCACCGTGCCCAATCCCATGGATATACTTCTCGAGCCCATTCTAAACCGTTGCTTGGAAGTAAGCCGAAAGAAGGCTCCACCAAAGGCAAAATTACATGGTCCTTGTCTCGCTGTCAGCCTGTTTCAAAGCACCAAGTGAGCTATAGGTCTCTGCCGAACTCCTCGGTTCTGAATCAATATGGCAACCGCGAGGTATTCTTTTTTTATGTCGCGAGACGTTTCAAGAAGACGATGAAAGTCGCCACTTGTTCTCTTCGTTCCGCGCCTCACGATTTTTTGGAAAGGGGTGATGCTGTGCAGGCCATAATACACAAACGTAGGACTAACGACGCGCTTTTAAACCAGCGATCAGTTTATGAGATAAGTCAATCACCCGATGATTATCACGTTGCTGTTTTCGCTGTCGAAGAATTGCTGCTTTAGAAAGATACGTCCACAACTGGGCTCGAAGTAGAGAGTGGTCCGTTCGCTGTTGTGCGAAGATGTACTCGGTTTGAGGGTGATACGCTCAAGGTCGCAAGTGACTCCCTGCCGCTCCTCTTACATCTAAATGACAGTGTCCGACGGGTGAGTTTGATACATGCTTGTTCAACATCGACTGAAATTGTGTGTTGTATGCTTAACAAAACTCTTGTTAAGCACAATGAGAGTTTGCTCGGCGGCGGTCGATTCCATTACATAACGAAACAGATGGTTTATCCACCTCGCATGGATGAGAATCATGTAAACTGCAGCTCTACTTGCATTCTAGCATTCTAATTTTGTTGAGAAGGCCCTAAACTCCTCCCTAGCATTTCTTGCGTGATGGCCACTCGGAACTCGCCAACGACTTCTTTGCTGCGCATAACGAGTGCAGGCCACGCCAATTCAAGATTGCCGAGAACTTCATTCCGGCCACGAGCTGCCTTGGGCAGACGCCTAGAGGTTTTTTTGGAGAGTCGAGACCAGCGAAGCGAAAATGCATAATCAGTAGCAGAGTACATATCCTCATCTTCGCCTATCACAATACGCGACTCAGATATCGCTTCATGCATCGACACACGGTTTCTCTCCAGTCTGCTCACATACACTGAATTGCGATAATCGAACTGCCTGTTCTCTCTCCGAAGTACATCGAAGGCTCCATTAGGGAGTGATTTATGGAGGCTTCCTGCCAGTCTAAAAATGACAGGATACTTACCGTCTTCGTTCTCAACTAAAGTACCTCCCAAAAGTCGCAATGCGGACTCTTCAGCCAGCTCAGCCCCGTTGATCTTCCTACCCTTCGCCACTAGGGCAAATAAATCTGATTGAACACCGAGGCGTATACATTGAGATACATCGTGCAAAGAATCAAACAAAACTAGTGATTCTTGCAGACCCTGAGATGGAGACTATGTTTCACAAAAGTTTGGTTCAAACGTAGCACGAGGACAACGTGACCGAATTACCGTAGCAATCTTGGCAAAATCGGACAGGCTGCAGTTCGCATCAACACGAAGCAGAGACGTAAAGAACATGCCAACAAAACGCCCATTGCCCCTCTTAACATCAGAAATAGCGGATCATGCGCCCGGGAATGAAAGAGGTTTATGACAGCGATGGACCATTTTGTGTCTCAAGTAGCTGAAAACACGTTCAGCAATGCGGTCGCTTTCACTTTCATTCCCAATTATTCAAGAGTAAATTACGCTCCGCGCACTCACAAGCCTCTGTAACTCGTCCACTTTAAGTTCCAAATTGGCAATTTTGGCACCAGTGTGCTGTATTGGGCATCTACATCCTCGGGATTTTTGGGAGCTGTCATGAATCACATGGAAGGACGATTCGTTCGTATTGGGTGTAAAGTCGGGATCCGAGAGGGAACCTTCCTCGACTGTTTCGGAGACGGATTCGCAATCGCTCTCCGACGCGAGTGCTTCCGTTTGGCGGCTCCGCCATGCCTGACGGGCCATGTTCTCACACCCTTTGCCTATATGTGACAGCTTGCGTCCCATGAAATGAGCGCGCATTTTTGTTTCAACAATTCCGTGTCCCTCTTCGTAACATAAATAGCCTAAAGCAGCGCCGTTGACAAGCTCAATATTTGTGACTCGAGCTTTCCACCATATCGTTTTCGATATCTTCTGACCCTTTCTGCCCCCTTTCCCGATACAAAAGTCGAGCACCCATTTAACCTCAATTTCTTCTCCGGCACGTACGGATTTCATGATTGCAACCAGGCGGAGATGGAACCGGTAAACAGTGCGATGCCGCAAGGCACTGTATTCCACGCAGTAGAGCGATGCGATCAGGCGTAGTAAGGTCGGAGGGCCAATATTCAATTTCAGGAAGCCCTGACGGAGGCTGAAACTTAATAAGAGTAATACTGTTGCTTACGGCCTGGCGAAGAGATCGCGAAGTGCCCTTGCTATGGTTGGATTAAATTTTAGATATAATTGAGTTGGGAAAATCAGAAGTATTCCCGTATGCATTCTCCTGCGCGCGGGCATGCATTGTCATTGTTGTCATGGCAGAGCGCTTCCAGAACGAAAAATTAAAATGCAGGCACGATCACTACTGCGGAACGCTGCGGCAATGAGTTGTCATTGTACTTGACAAATGATGCGTGAAAGAGAACGATGCTCTCCATCTCATTTTTAGAACGCAGGAGCGCTGCCCAGCAATGAATAGGTAGATTGGGGCTAAGAAAGCCCGTTTCTGGAAGAATATTTTCTCTCAAAATATGCGCTCAATAAAATGCCTGCTCCGGAATAATAATATTTATTGATTTCGGAGTAAGTGACCCCGTAGTGTAGAGGATCCGTATCCTCTACCCACGGAGGGACGCAAAGGAGAGCCGGTTCTCTCCGTCCCTCAGATCTTGCCACGCCCGGACGTCGCGGCTCAACGTCAGGAAGTACCCGAGTACTTCGCCGATGACGCGCGGCCGCAGTGGGGGAATCGTCCCGACACACGCGACCAAGGACCCGAAGGAGACCTGGCCATCGATAGCCAGGGGATAGCTCCGATAGCGCCGGTAGTTTTAAAAAGGGTAAAGACGGTTACGTACACGCGGTAGCGTGAGCTGTCTTGTCCCCACGAACTAGACCGGTCCCCGCGTGCTCGCCAAGGGCACGGGGGGTATTGTCCGATAATACACCCCTCGTTACCGGAAGCGAGCACGGCAGTCCCTGTAATGCCAACGACAATACAGGGGAAATCGAACTTCGAGGCCTCCGTAGGCCCGACGTTGGATGAGAGCAGGACCGGGACACCCGAAGTCCCGGTGCTACTCAGCAAACGCGATGGAAGTAACGACGACCGGAAGGAGCCAGACAATCTCCTGACTTCCGTAAGCCAAGACCCACTGACGAACGGTCCCGCACGTACAGACTCGGGCACACTAAGGGGCGCCACTGATCCGCGGGCGCCCCACGGAACGGGTAGAAGGAAAAGGAAGAGGGGCCAACAACGAAAGCGAAGGACCCGACGGAACGACCTCACCGATAACGTCGCCCCTAAGGTAGTTAATGGCGTCGTACGCCTCATGACCTCGAATATATACAACATCCTGGGCTCCGTGGCCACAAGAGCCAACGCGCTCAAGCCCCACACGATCGCCGTCGATACGTGTTCGGGGTATAATTTAGTGAGGAAGGCCGACCTTCCTCCTGACTGGACCCGCTACGTGATACGGGACGCGCCATTACCCCGACTGGCTGGCGCGAACAGTAACCCGCTTCGACTTACGGCCGTCGTCCGTCTCGCTGTCAGGTTGCGGATCAGGACGGTCCCCATACCTTTCGTAGTGGCCGAACAGCTCGCTGTTCCCGTCCTACTTGGGACCGCGTTCATCGATGCCCGCGTACGCAGCATATACATAGATGGCCAGAAGCTCGAACTTCGCCACGGTGGCTCCGTAGCCATCGTCGACGGGAAGGGGGAGCCGACTCCCCCTACCAGGCGGCACGGGTGCCAGACGAGCCGGCCGGATGTACGCGACGAGGCCCCGCAGGCGATCCGAATCGCCCGCTGGGTTACCATCCCCGCGATGTCACAAGCCCGAGTGCGTGTGACAACCGCGGGGAGGGGCCTCGTGTTCCTGGAGCCCAAGCCCTCACTCCAACACCGACATGGAGTGAGGTTGACGAATGGCGTCGCGGAGGTTGTGCCGAATCAGACCTTCGATGTCATCGTCGCGAACTTCTCGCGACGGGAGAGGCTGCTTCCGAAGCACACCGTCGTGGGATACGCGAAGCGCAACCCCCTCGTGATCCTCACGCCCGAACGGAGGGTCGCCGAGGGGATCACGCACGAGCTACACCTGACCGACTTGATCGATCAAGTCGGAGAGGTAGGAGTTGTCCGATCCAACTCCGACGATGAGACCACCGCGGGTGACGGAGAGGTTGACCGGGACGAACGGTCACCTTTATACCACCCGACGGCGGGGGGTACTGTTCCCCGCAGAATAAGGATCCCGAAAATCGACCGAAGGATGGGGAAAAAGAGATTGAATTGTCATACATCGATGATGAAAAGCTCCGAGGCCACGTACTCGAGATGCTCCGTAAGCACTAGAGTCTGTGAAGCGGTGCGCTCGGACCAATCCGAGCGACGGAGCACCGCATTACCCTCGAACCGGGTACGAAGCCGATACGCTCGATGCCCTACCGTAAGGGGCCCGCGATGCGCGAAATGGTGGCGAATCGCTCCTTCGGAAGGAGGTCACCAAGATGTTGAACGCAGGGGTTATCGAACCCGCGAGCACCGAGTGGGCGTCCCCCGTGGTGCTCGTACCGAAGAAAACGGCTCTCTTCGGTTCTGCGTAGACTATCGGCGTCTCAACGCGAAGACTGCAGCGGATTCGTATCCGCTGCCGCGTATGGACGACTGCATCGACTCGTTAGGCGATGCAGCCGCCTTTACGACGTTGGACTGCAATTCCGGTTATTGGCAGATCCCGGTCGCTCCGGAGGACCGCGATAAGACAACCTTTACGACGCACATGGGCACGTTTCGCCACATGCGAATGCCGTTCGGACTAAAAGGGGCACCGGCCACCTTCCAACGCGCACTAGATATTATTCTCTCACGCGTTCGCTGGCAAATATGCGTCGTCTATCTCGATGACGTTATAGTGTTCTCGCGTACGCACGCGGAACACGCGAAGAATCTCAACACTGTCTTGAGCTTGCTTGGGAGTGCCGGAATCTCCCTCAAGCTCAAGAAGTGTAGCTTTTTTCAGCCGAAGGTACACTACCTGCGGCACGTCATTTCCCCAGGTAAGTTAAGCGTGTCGGACACGGCGGCCGATGCCTTCAAGACGTTCACGTTCCCGAGGACACTTACGCAAGTGCGCTCGTTCCTCGGGGCGTGCAACGTATACCGCCAATTCGTTAAGGGGTTCGCGAAGATAGCGCGTCCTCTGACCGACATGACGCACAAGGATGCGGATCCTGACTTTTACAACCCCACGGAGGCCCAACTGAACGCGTTCGAGAACCTCAAGAGGTGTAAGATCGCTCCGCCGATCCTCGCGCTACCGCGGTACGGCCGTCCGTACATGATCGACACGGACGCGAGTGCCTACCAGCTCGGCAGCACGTTGATCCTGGAGCACGACCAGCAAAACGATAGGCGCCCCGTGGGCTATCGGTCCTACTCGCTGAGCGACAGCGAGCGCAACTACAGCGCCACGGAACGCGAGTGCTTCGCCGTTGTGTGGGCCGTCCGCACACTACGGCCGTACGTAGAAGGAACGAAGTTCACCTTCCGAACGGATCACGACGCCTTGAGGTGGCTCATGTCCCTCACAGAGAGTTCCGGAAGACTGACCCGATGGCGGCTACGTCTGGCTGAATACGACTTCACCATTCAGTACCGCTCTGGGCGCGTGAATCAGGTGCCCGATGCCCTGTTACGCCTCGTGTCGCCTCGTGTCGCCGATGACCCTCGCCCCACCGTCGAGGTGGATGACGACATTCCCACCTTCGACGGGGATACGACCGTTCGAGACGTATCGAACGAGCTCGCGGACCACGCTTGTACCGCGAGCTGTGACCATCAGGCCGTCCATGTATTCGTGACGACACGGAACCAAGCCGGGTCAAGAACGGGGTCGCGCGTACGAACGCGCGACGAACCACGAGGCGACGACGGAGCCCCCGCTCTCCAAGGACCCACTTCGTTTTGGGAGGAGAACGACGAGTTCGACGCTGCCGACATCGAGCGCGCCGAAGACCCCGAGGGTGGCGCGCCCGACACCCCGGTCGCCCCACCGCAGGACGACCTCCCGGCCCCTCTTACGATAGCGGAGATAGCCGAGGAGCAACGCGTGGATGACTTCTGCCGAACTGTTTTGGCACGACAGTCCGAGTCCCGGGACTCCGCGTTCTTCGAGGACTACTAAGGGGTGCTCAAACGGAGGCACCCCTCCGATACTGATATCGTCCAGGTGGTGGTACCTCGGACATTCCGCGCTAGGCTCCTCCGCCTGTGCCACAACCCGGCCATCGCGGGACACCCGGGCCAGAATCGTATGTACTTCGCCCTTCGATGCGAGTACTACTGGCCCCATCTCGCTGCAGATGTCGCTGCCACGGTGCGAGATTGTCGGACCTGCGCGATGAACCGGGTTAAGCTGCGGAAACACCTCAACCGTTTGAGGTTGTTCCCCGCCAAGCGGCCACTCGAGAGCCTCGCGATTGACATCTTGGGACCGCTCCCCAAGACGAAGGCAGGGAAACGTTTCCTTCTCGTTATCACAGACCGCTTCACTAAGTTAACACAAGTTGTCGCGCTTCGAACAGTGACCGCGTACACTGCCGCGACAGCATTCTGTGACGCGTGGGTCTTCAAATACGGCGTTCCGCGTTCGCTGTTGTCGGAAACGGTCCTCAATTTAACGCGAAGTTCTTCCACAGCGCGTGTCGCGTACTGGGGATAACTAACTTATACACGTCCTCGTATCGTCCCCAGACGAGTGGGCCGGTTGATCGTTACAACCGGACTATCGCGTCGATGCTTAGGAACTACGTCAACGAGCATCAGGATGATTGGGACGTGTACGTGGGACCGCTTACGTACGCGTACAATTCCCACGTACACCGAACCACGCGTACGACACCCTTTGAGCTCGTGCTCAGCAGACCCCCGCCGGAGTTCTCTCTTCGAAGAACCGACGGGGACGCACCCCCTCCGGACAGGGGAACTCAACGCCCAGAGTTCCTCAAGACTTTGGACGAGACGATCCAAAAAGCTTACAAAAGCTTGCATCGTATGCAAGCCCGCTGCAAACGCGACTTCGATAAACGCGTACGAAGAATTAACACGCGACTCAAGCCCGGGGACTATGTGTACCTCAACCCCACCGATGGGGCGAAGACGTCGAACAGGCTCGCGTCACCTCCCGTTGGACCATACCTGTAGTGCAATACCCGTATCGGGTAGGGGGGTGAAAGGAAGTGAAAAAGGAAAAAATTGGATACTGTACTCCGGGATTTGGGGACACATGTGTGCGACGAAGCGCACGATTATTTTAATTATTTAATTTATTTACGAATTAGATCTAGAATCTAGAGTCGGGAGCTACTGTACTCGCCCCGGCGGGGCTCTATATAACTTAGCCCTTTGACCGAACAAGTCAATAAACCAACCCGAGTTGCCGGAGTTGAATGTCGCCTTGGTCGAAGTCCGTCTTTACCAAGACGCTCCCTTTTACCTAAGCCTACGGCATCCTTCAGCGCTCGGGGGTCCCCTTCCTTTTCCCTTTATTTCCCAATCAAACCCGAGTTGCCAGAGTCTGATATCGCCTTGGTTGAAGTCCCGTCTTTTACAAGACACTCCCTTTAACTACAGATTACTTTATCCTTTGCGCTCGGGGGTTCCCTTTTCTTTTTCCTTTATTTCCCTATCCTTTTCTATCTCTAACGCTACCTATTTTCCCCTTATCTTGTGTTGGTGCCATCGGCTTCGGTTGCGACCGAACCGGTGTAGGTGTCTTTGCAATCCGGCGACACAGCTGACGTAGCGCTGCTACTGTGACCCAATTTCTGACGGAGACTGTTGCAACGACGTCTCCCTCGAAGGGCTTCGTCGCGTTACAAGCCAGTGTTGGTGCCATCGGCCTCGGTTGCGACCGAACTGGTGTAGGTGTCTCGAGCAATCGGGCGGCACAGTTGACGTAGCGCTGCTACTTTCATTTCATCCCGTCGGGCTGCGTTGCGACGCCCCCGTCGAAGGCCTTGTCGCGTTACAAGGTGTCGAAGAAGCTCAACGAGCATTGGCCATACAACCCAGTGGAACCGGGGTACCTACGTACGCGCCCCACCCCACACTCGTCGAGCAGTTCTCTTCGCAAGTCTCTACCACACCGATCGCGGGCTGGGCTATTTTTCTGTGCCCCCCCCTATCAGGGATCTGAGCTACTACGAGTCTCAAGCTCGTTTAAACGGAGAAGGGAGAGTCGGACACTCCGTAGCGCTGAGCCATCGGCAGTTCTTCTTTTTGTTGCTGTTGTTGTTTTTGCTGGACCATCGGACCGCGGTCTCTGCCTGACAGGCGCATTGCACTACAAAAGTGGTCTCCCGACCTAGAATTGTCTACAGCAAACCCGACCTAGAATTGTGTCGACGACAGTCTCGGTCTGGAGTTGCAGTACAATAGTGGTCTGGGTAACGGAGTCTCTTTTTTATTTTTTGTTTGTAACTTTTTTGTGTAGGTTCGCTCGTACGAGCGATGTCGACAAGCGCACCCGGGCACGTCGGTCCCGGGGCGAGTAGGAGCGGATCGGCAAGGGCGTCGAGGATCCCGCGAGGTCCTCGCACCCGAAGCCAGGCCAATACGGCCACGGATCCCGAAGGTCTAGAATCCCCGATGGGGATTGAAGCCGACAAGGATAACCTATCCTACAGGTTCGAGAAGATGGGCGAGGAAATTCGCCAAGAGATGACGAAAAATCTCGAGGCTGAATTAGCCCTCGTCCGTAAGCAACTGGAGTTGCAAGCATCCGAGTTCCACACCGTTTTAGGAGAGCTATCGGCTCGAGTGGATCTCGTGGAGAAGGAGCGAGGTGATGCGACCGACGGTCTGGAGCCGGAGGTCCTAGCTTCGTTGAAAGTTTCAGTCAAGGACGCAAGGCGCGACGCGAATCAAGCTTTGGAGTCCTTGGGGAAATTTAGAAGCAGTATCGACGACAAGTTTGACCGCGCAGCTCATCGCCTCAAGGACCTTGAACAGGTCGCCGGGCAAGAGCCGCTCCCAACGGGTCGAGAAGGCGGCCGTCGATCGAAGAAGGACAAGGCCACAGTACAGCGGAGTTCCAAGTCGAAGACTTCGAAGAAGAATCTGCGACGCAGGAGCAAGAGTCACTGTAGTGACGAGCCGGAGGACCAAGACTCAATGACCGAGTCCAATGGCCTTTCCGAAGATGGTGACGACGGCTTGTCGAACCATGCCAGCGATTCCGAACATCGTTCGGAGGAAGGAAAAGGAATTTCGCAGGGCAAGAAAATTACCTCCAGACGGGGCGGAGTCACTTCGTCCGCCTCGTGGAGAGACAAGGACGCGGAACCCGAAGATGTCGCAACGCGGCGCGGGCCGCGATGGGAGGAGTTGGAGGAGCTGAATCCGACCAACTACTTCTTCAAGAAATTACTTTCGTACGGAACGTACCGCTTGCGGAACCCGCAGACATATTTGTCAAGTTCCCGGCGGACCGCCGTGCGAAAATCAGGAGAGATATTCCGCCTAAGGTGAAGAAGGACAACACGTTCCCAGGTGAGGACGGGGTCCTTGTGTTGGATTTTTTGGCAAAACTAGTTCAAGAGTTTGATACTCAAGAAATGAACGAGGGGCAAGCGATCCGCTTGTTGCCCGAATTGCTGAGCGGCATCGCCTTGAGACAGTACACTTCTGTGTCTCAGACGGCCGGGTCCCATCACGGAAAGGTGTCCGTTTGGCCAGAGGCTGTACAGTGGTTGTTGAGGAGTTTTGCAACCGACGAGGCGATCCGTCAAGCCGTGCTCGCATTGCGAGAAGCACAGCAGCTACCGTCTGAAGACGAGATGGAATTTTACATTCGCCTAACAGACGCGAGTAATCGCTGTGGGAATGTTTATTCTATGAAGGAGCAGATGACCATGTTCATCGAGGGGCTAGATGCCAGTATTAAGCCCATGGTCTCGCAGTATCGACAAGATAACCGAGATGTCTCATTTTTTAGATTGGTAAATTACGCAAAGACGCATGGCTCGGCGAGCCGCGCCAAGGACAAGAAGACCAAGAAGGTCACAATTCAGACGCCGTCAACGTTCAGGGCGGGGAAGAAGTCGAGGGCTTCTTATCCCGGTCGTAAAGGTGACGCCGCCGTCCACTTAGCCGAGTCAATCTCCTCGTCAGATGAACGTGGTGCGCACGGAAGTAGCAGAAATCATTATGAAGGAGCATTGGTAGCCGAAGGCAATTTTATTGAGCCATCGGAGGGCTACGGGCACGAGGACTACGGGGCAAGCCGGTCGTCAACTTTACCGACGCCCACATACACGACGGAGTCGTTTTCAGAGCCCACGGATCCCGTGATGATGTTCCGGGGGCGCGGCCACACGCCGGCGCCTCGCATTCCGATTGAAGACAAGGGTAAAACGTTTCGAAGGCCAGGCTGGATGGGAAAGCCGCAACATCAAGGAAGGCCGCCGGCCCGTGGAGGACCTAGGCCGCAATATCCCGTCAAGAAGCACGGACTGGTGTGCTATCACTGTTACGAAAAGGGGCACGCCGCGCCAACGTGCATTCTTTCCCTCCGGGAAATGCACCGAGTTTTGGGAAATTATGAGGCGTTGTCTCCGATGGAGAGATTAGGGATACCATCGACGAGTTATCTGAAGGTCAAGAATTGGTTCGATTCGCAGACGATGAGCACGCCGAGTGCTTCAACGCCGAGGTCGAACCAACCCTTCAGAGGGCCCACCGCGGGGCCCGCGTCGTCGGACGGGAGAAGGAACCCGCCGCCGCAGGGAAACTAGAGAGGGGAATCTCGAGGGAGTCACGAGAGGCGCAGGTTCAACGTACTGCGTCCGGGACTCAGTCCCGTTCCCCGTCTCTAGCAAGAAGGGAAGGCCTCGACGAGGAGGTAGTTGAAATAGGGATAAGCCGAAAGAGCGGACTGTTGTCAAGAAAATTCTAAGTCGAGACAAGGATCGTCCGATGGATCAAAATCGTAGGCCCTGGTACAGGGTTAAGCGACAAGAATGTTCTGACAAGATCTTGGTCCTCGCGCGAAAAAACTACAAAGTTTACGCGGATATTGGACCAACGGTCGGATTGATGAGTCGAGTGTTGTCCGTGTTGGACACAGGTGCTGGACCGAATTTGGTTCGAAGGTCGGAACTTCCGGCAGGAATGGAAATGTTGGTGTCCTACGGACCGACCCAAGATATTGACGACGCAAACAATAGGCCACTCCGGACTCTCGGCACAATTAGAATGCCTGTGAGGCTTGGAAAATTTGTGGCCCCAGCCGAGTTTATTGTATGCGAAAAACTAGCAGTCCCGCTAATTCTAGCCGCGGACTACTGTGACCGGTTTGTGGAAGCAATTTATCCAAGGAAGAAAACGGTTGAGTTGGCGGATTTCTCGGAGGTTCCGATAGTTAGGCGGTTCTCGACGAGAAAAGGGAAGAAGAATATCGTCGCGAGAGAGGACGAGAATGATGGAAAGGGGGAGCGAATTTCCCCTAAGGTAAAAGTGGCAAGAGCCACTACTATCGAGTCAGGAACGCAACGCGTCGTGGAATTCACCTCGAAGAGGGCGGGCTTGGTTGTGGTTCAGCCGTACTCGTCGTTGTACGAAAGGCACGGGTTGACGTGCACGAATGGTGTCGTTCAGGTTGAGCACAGGCCATTTCGTTTACTCGTTGCGAATTTTAGGACGTACCCTGTCAGGGTGCAAAAAGGTCAAGTGGTGGCAGAATTATTACCGCACCCGAGGGCCGTGCTCGAGAGCAAAACCACTATTGGTGAAGTTCTCGGAATTCAAGAAAGAAAGAAGGAAATTTTTCCGAAATCCACCAAGACGCCTAAGGGCGAGACAAGGTGCGAACCGTCGGATCAAGCGCGCGAGTACCAGCCAGAAGAACGGACGAGTGGGCTTTCTGCGACGGCATCGTCGAAGCCGCGACGCAGGATTGAGCCGCCACCGCCGGACGTGGAGGACCTCGACCTGAGCCACGTGCCGGAACGGCTGCGCGAGCGGTTCCGACGGATGTTGAAGAAGTACTCTAAGATGTGGGATGGGACGCTTGGTGAAATTAATACCGCAGTCCACCGGATCGAGCTGGTCCCGGAGACCAGGCCCATCGCACAAGCTCCCTACCGGGCCGGTCGAATGGCTCGGGAGGTCGAGGACGCAGAAGTACAGAAGATGTTAGAAGCAGGAGTCATCGAACCGGCGCAGTCAGAATGGGCGTCGCCCGTTTTTTTAGTGCCCAAGCCGGACGGATCGATGCGCTTTTGCGTAGACTACCGCAGGTTAAACGCGGTAACGGTGAAGGACACGTACCCTTTACCGCGCATGGATGAGTGTCTGGACTGGCTTGATGACACCAAGGTTTTCTCCGCGTTGGACGCGATTTCGGGATATTGGCAGATGCCTATCCCTGAGCGCGACCGCGACAAAACCGCATTTTCGTGTCACTCAGGACTGTATCGCTTCTCAAGAATGCCCTTCGGGCTAACTAACGCGCCAGCGACGTTTCAGAGAGCAATGGATATCCTGCTCTCTCCGTTCCGTTGGAAGTTCTGTTTGGTGTATCTGGACGACATAATAATTTTTAGCAAGTCGTGGGAGGAGCACATCGTGCACGTGGATGAAATACTTTCTGTATTGGAAAAGGCAGGTGTGAAGCTCAAGCTTCGCAAGTGTGAATTTTTCGTCGAAAAGATCAAGTACCTGGGCCATGTCGTTCGGCCAGGTACATTGGAAGTGGACGCTGCGCGAACCGTCGCATTGGAACAAGTGAGGTACCCTCAAACGCAGACCCAGCTCAGGAGCTTTTTGGGACTCTGTAATGTCTACCGCAGATTCGTTCCGCATTATGCGAAAATCGCGCATCCGCTCAATCAACTGTTGAAGAAGGGACAGCCAGTCCAGTTGGAAGGATTCGACGAACCGTGCGAAAAAGCTTTTCATAAGCTCAAGGACGCTATCTTGGCGCCACCGGTGTTGGCGCTGCCGAAGAAGAACCTACCATACTCGGTAGACACCGATGCAAGCGACTATCAAATCGGCGCTGCATTATTTCAGACACATCCGGATGCGAAACGTAAACCCCATCGGGTTCTTTTCAAGAACGTTATCCGCAGCCGAGAGAAACTACTCCGTTTCAGAAAAAGAATGTCTAGCGGTAATTTGGGCCGTACAGACTTTAAGACCATATCTATATGGCGAGCACTTCATTGTGCATACCGACCATGCCTCATTGAGGTGGTTGATGAATGTAACCGACCCCAGCGAGAGATTAATCCGATGGATGCTCCGCCTCTCGGAATTTGATTTCGAAATCAAGTACAAGAAGGGCAAGGCTAACAGCCAAGCCGATGCCCTGTCAAGATTACGGACCGCAGGAGAAACCGTCGACGAAATCGACGACGAAATTCCATGCTTTATGGCCGAACCGGCCGAGGTAACGGTGGAGGACGAGGACAGTTTTGACGGATTAGACGACATCCTCGCTCTTGAGGGGGGGACTGCCCATGAGCGCCTCGATCAATTCCAAGCTGTCACTCCGGAGGAGCTCATTCGCGAGCAAGCCGTCGATCCCTTCTGCAACCGCATCAAGGAAGAAATGGACGCCGGGAAGGTGAGAACGTTCAGCACGGAGACCGAGGAACTCGAAGGAACTCTATGCCGTACTGCGGCGGAGTTTGTACAAGTGGTGATACCACAATCGTTAAGGGACTGCGTCCTAGGGTTGAGCCACTACGCAAAATTGGCAGGACACCCGGGAGGCAGGAAACTTTACAAGACATTGAGAAGATATTTTTATTGGCCTACGATGGCCCTAGACTGCTACGCAGTCGCGAAGAATTGCGCCGCGTGTGCGCGGGAAAGGGTGAAGTTAAGAAAAAACACGAAGGAAATGAAGCTGTTCACGCCCAAAGCCCCGCTGGAGTTTGTCGCCATCGACATCCTCGGCGAGTTAATTACAACTAAACGAGGGAATCGGTATATTCTCGTGATCAGCGATCGATACTCGAAACTGGTACGAACCGTACCGTTGAAGAAGATATCAGCTGCGCACATCGCACAAGCCTTCGTTCACCATTGGGTATTCGTGTACGGACCGCCGGTCAAGCTGCTGTCCGACAATGGAACACAGTTCACGGCCCGGTTCTTCCGAACGTCTGCCGAATTCTCGGCATACGCAATGTGTTCACGACTACGTACCACCTGCAAGCCAACGGCCAAGTTGAGAGGTTTAACCGCACGCTGACTTCCGCGTTGCGAAAATATGTTGGAGAGCATCCCAAGGACTGGGACCTATTTAGCGACGCTGTGACGTTCGCATACAACACGCAAGTTCATCGAACTACGAACATCGCGCCCTTCGAGCTGGTGTTAGCTCGGGCGCCGAGAAGCATTGCGTTACAAGCACAGCCAAGTTTGGAAGGTTTAGCTCGAATCGAGCGTACTACTTGAAATGGCAGTCGTGGTTGGAAAGCCTGATGAAAGGCGCTTATAAGAGCTTGCGGAAAGAACAAGCCCGGTACAAGCGAAACTTTGACGCACGGCTCCGCAAACCGAGGTATGACATCCCTTCAGGATCATACGTATTCCTTCGAGAGGAGCAAGGCACGGCCACCGAGCCGAAACATAAGTTGGCACAAGTGGCTACGGGTCCATATCAAGTGAAGGAGTCAACTGAGAATACGGTCGTCATTGCCATCGGCGACTAAGAAGACCGCGTGTCGCGAGATCGAGTCGAATTAGCCCCTAGTCCCATGGAATACACGCCGATAATCGGGCTACGACAAGCGCTACAGTTCCTCAATCGAGAATGGGAACGAGAAGAAGCCGCCGCGCAAGCGAAGAATAAGACGGATGACGGACCGTTGATAAATCAGGAAGCTGCGGGCATCCCGCCCGATCTACAAGAGATGGGAGGTTCGGAAGAGCAGGATGAGGATGAGTTGCGGGCTCTTCCGAAGGGGGAAGGACCGTTGGACATGCAGGAAGACGGAGCCGAGAGTCAGGAGTATGTGATCGACAAGATCGTGGACCATGGCTACGACGAGGAGAAATTAATTCTCGAAGTAAGGTGGTATGGGTATACCCTCGAGGACGCAACGTGGGAACCTATTGAGCAAATCCCCCGCAGCGCGATAGTCACATATTTCCGAAGGAAAAGGCTACCCTTACCCGCGCAAGCGTCGCACGCACAACCGGGATAGCCATCTTAAACAGAATTAGTAGGTTAGAAACAACAGAGAGGTCAGAACTTCGAGGAAGGAACGCATCTACGAGGTCCGCAAATATGGAGTTTGAAGGAAAGGAGAGCAAGGCAGAGAAGCGAAACTGTATCCTTGGATGAGGCATTGAGCCTCTCGGAAAACACACACGCCTCATCCCGGTACGCAGGAGAAATGACGTTTCAAACAGGCGGTCCGCCCGCGTGGGGTATGATGTAATCAAAAAAAATAAGCATGTCGACAACAAACTGCTGAACGAGCGACGCAAGGCAGAGCTCGAATTCCAGCCATGCTGCGAAATTATAATCAAGAAGCAGAAAAATTACTGCAGCTGCAGTACACACGCGAAGTGGTTGTCGCTTGCCACAGTCGGCGACATGAATATTCTAAGTCGCCCCGCGGCCAAGCCCCACCCGACCTCACGTTAAGCCGATCGTCACACTCATTGCTAACATACTGCCCATGCTCGACGAGCATGAAGACCCGTCCATATGGACCACCGACAGAAGAACGCTGCTACGAAGTCACCCCGCGGCGACCGGCGTCGATGCGCACAGCCAGTCCTATTTTCTAGAGTGATCTACTTAGCACTCACCACCATGACCTCTCTTCAACTCTGTCGTTTCTTTGTTTCTTTTCTTTCCGTCTTTTCTGTTCTGTTTTAGTCTATTTTATTTTATTTCTTTTTGTTGTCGCAGGACTCTGGCGACGCGACTGCGTATCGCGGACTTAGATCAACAAGACCCCAAGGCAAATCGATAGACGGACGAGGAGGAGAACGAAATTGCACCCGTCAGGAGCACGAGAGAAGATGGTGCGCAACTACAGATTGATACGACGGCAAATCCCGTCGGGAGCGTCAATCCAAAGGACCCCACATTTCGCATACGCGAAAATTGGTATTCTCGGGGAGAAAGGGGCAACGAAGGACTAAAGTTGATACACATCGACCAAGGAGTATTGCTCGTGTTCCTTACGGACGTGCTTCTTTCACATGGGAATTACAGCGACGATGTCAGTTTCAATGACACAACCTGTACATGAGCAGCATAAAACTTCGTCGAAAAGAGTATAATTAATACCAAACCAGCAATTAGGACGCAGAGCTGACGCAGGACACACCCCTAGTGTGTCGGAAAGGTTCAAAAGAAGGAGGGGAAGACGCTCGTTGAGCTAGAGGGTTTTCTAAAGGGGCAATGTTTTTTTGTAACCCCGGAATGATGGCGCACACCCAATTACGCACGCATCCATCGAAGGTTTCACAATTCCCTAGATCGAGAAGCGTTTGTTTGAAAACACCTCTCTCTACAAGGGGGAGACTAAAGAAAGAAAGGGACATTTGTCTTGAAGGGAGGTCCTCGCCTCAGCAAAGACCCGTTGACAATTCTCGTCATAGAAGACAGTCGGGGGCCTTGCAAAACATGTGTGCACACTCAACCGTACTCTCCTCGTCAACATGACATATGATCTACCTTTACCCGTTGCCGCTCACTCGTGTCGCGATACACACCTGCATCGCTACCAACCTCCGCCGTCGTTTGAGGAGGACCAACAGCCCTTCACGAATACGCTAACAATTGTTTTTACGCGAAGGACGCAGTCCTAAGTTCGCTACGGAATCCGCTCCCCGCTTTCTTTTTCTTTTCTTTTTGTTGCTCCGTTTTCCCTGTATATATTGGCTGTGTGATTTCATTTCGCCTACGCTGACTGTTTGCCACGGAGATTGAGGACACGCCACGCGTGCCCCGAACGAAGAAAAGGAAGGCCATACCAGCCCAGCGGGCAGCGCAAGGGAAGCAAGTTAATTGGGAGAGAGGGAACCGAACTGCGACTGCAGGAGTACCCATATGAGGACTTAGTCTGTCATCGAGACACGAAGAGAGGGAACCCGCAGGCCCCCCTCGGAGCCACGAGTCATGGCCATTGACTTGAGTCATGGCGATTGACTTAGGAATACGCGCGCCCCGCTAGCAAACGCACGAGGAAGGTGCGTGCGCACCACCCGAAACGCCTTCAAAAATAGTAACAAAAATTAAGGGAAGTTGCAGCCGAGGTATACAACCCATTTGTTGTCACAAGCCCCAGGCGCCGATCCGACGATCTTGCAAATTACCAGAGGGAAGGACCTCGACAGCCCCTCTTTCCCACCGCCCCAGTTTCCCTTGAAAATGATCGATTGTGAGCGCACCCCGACGGGGAGCTCACACAGGAGACCCCAGCTTGCTCTCACGGCGACGCCGTCGCCCGCGCAGCCGTTGAACTACATCGAAAAGGACGCCCCCCAAAAAGAGGAGGGAGAGGCGAGGTTTTTGAAACTCCTTTGCCGCCCCCGCCAGGGAAGCAGAATATGCTGTCAGGTCAGTACGAGACCAATTACCTTTCCCTTTCACCTCGTTTTCCCACTTTTTATTTATTTTGTGTATTGTAGGTGACGAGGGCATGAACCCACAATGAGAAGCCGCCAACTCGTCCAAAAAAAAGAGGGGGAGTTACAAGTGACCCCAGGCCGGTTCGACCAAGGGAAGACTATATCAGCCGGGAAGTGTACAGTGTGCACGAGAACGGAGAGAGAAGAGAAGGAGAACGTCAAGCAGCCAGCTGTCGACGACAGCACTTCGAAGGTGGACCTCACTGGTAGTGAGAATTCGGTGTAGCATCACCCGGACAGAGACGCGAAGCGCAATAGTCACAAGGGAAACGTTGGTGCGGGAAGAACCGAAGAGGGAGAGAGGCGCGACATCACTTCCGCGATGACGATCGCAGACGGGGCAGCTGCTACGAAGGAATTGGGTACTCGTGGTGATTAGCTCGGAAGAATATCGCCATACGGAGTCAATGAAGAAAGAGCGGAGGCACATGCAGCTGGTTTCTACAAGGAGAGTACAACCGACGGAGGCAATTAGGAGCATCGACGTTGTCCGAAACCACATGGAAGGTACAGTAGAGCTCGGTCGCGGAAATAATTAGCCCAACTGGGTGCGACCGGATGGGTCAAGCATGTTCTAAGACGACCCTTATTTTTCTTGCATCACAAAGACCAGGCCCCATGCCTCATGTGCACACACATAATGTGTTACGGTCTCTCTCTCCAATGGGACGGATGCTGTGAGGAAAGAACACCAGCCGGTGCAGTATGTACAATTGCCGACGGGTAGGCCGTCAGACCTACACGATCCATGCGATAAGGGAACAGAATACCCTACCTTTTTATATGTTGAGATAATTCTTGGAAACGAGAGAATCTCTCGTTCCACATCGGAGATGTGGGTTGCAGAAAACTATTTAACAGGGAGGAGGTAGACTGACATGAGGAAGGAGCGGGACGACGAATCAAGACGGTGCCGCATGATCCGCGACCGTGTTGACCGCGGGACGGACAAAAGAGGAGCTTTTCAACGACCAATTCTCTTTGCACCTCCACGCCACGTTTTTACGATGACCAGGACGAATTGAGACTGCAATCACCCAGGATAACCCCACAACACGCCCTCGGCGTTTTTGATACGCCGTATCAATATGGAAAGGGGAAAAAGAAGTTCACCAAAAATTCTACGAGACCTGAAGGCCCCAACGCGACACACCCGGTAGTCGCGTCCTTCATTTATGGACGTCATCCGTCGGAAAACACTGTACTGCGTACATAGCTCGACGGGGAAACCAATGTTTTGGCGGATAACGGGGAGAGGAGAAGACGGAGACAACCACCGGAAACTCTCTCTCTCATAATAACCCGCGTCGAGTGTCCAGTAGGACAGGCTGGCAAGGAGATGCGAAACAGGCTCAGCGACACGCCGTGCCAAGGATAAAGAGGAGGAAGTTGGTGAAAAGATGAGTACGACCGCAGTGACGGTACGCAGAAAAGAAGAGGAGGAAGTTGAAAATAACAGGGGATTCGCAGGTGGGTTCTTTTTTATCGCCCAAACGTCGTACGATAAAGTCGCTAGTCGACTATCATGCGGGCAGGATGGGAAAAGAAGGACAAGTCGCAAGGAAGTGCTGTGGCCGCCGTCTCAACGAGACTATTCCCCAAGGGATTTTCTCTTTGGAAGGGAGGTGACAATCCGAGCTAGAACTCGCAAGTCGTCTAGGGACGCCCCCTGGAGAGCTTCTCCCTCCACACCATGAGCCATGAGGAGGCGATGGTAAACGGCAGCAGCAGAGGTATTTTCTTTGGGAAGTGTGGACGATGGAGGAACCGAGTTAGGGGCGAGGAGCCCCTCAGGTGAACGGGAAGCCGGACGTGGGGTAGCATCTCCGTTCGACGGTAGTGCTCCCCGGATTGAAATGGTTTCCGTCGAGCAGCTCGCAGGAGGAAGCTCGATGCGCGGAGGAGCCTGAGGACGGGTCAAGCCCACGGGTGCCGCACATGACGGCAATGGCAAGGTTGGGGTGGGTGTGACGAGCTGTCCCTCGCGTGAAGGGGAAGCAGGAAGTGAGGTTGGATTCACGTCGGAGGAAGACACGACTCGAAGCGACAAGGTTTCCGCCGAGCTCGTGGGAGGAAGTACGAAGCACACAGGGGCCTCAGACGCGGAGGGACGGACCGGTGCAGGAAGAGGGGAACTTGGAGCAGAGGGTCGAGTGCACATCTCAGGCTCTCGAGGATCCGCGTTCAAAACAGTGACTGCGTTGGTGTAGTGCAATGCGCCTATCGGGCAGAGACCGCGGTCCGATGGTCCAGCAAAAACAACAACAGCAACAAAAAGAAGAACTGCCGATGGCACAGCGCTACGGAGTGTCCGACTCTCCCTTCTCCGTTTAAACGAGCTTGCGACTCGTAGTAGCTCAGATCCCTGATAAGGGGGGTGGGCACAGAGAAATAGCCCGGCCCGGGATCGGTGTGGTAGAGACTTGCGAAGAGATCTGCTCGACGAGTGTGGGGTGGGGCGCGTACGTAGGTACCCCGGTTCCACTGAGTTGTAAGGCCAATGCTCGTTGAGCTTCTTCGACACCTTGTGACGCGACAAGGCCTTCGACGGGGGCGTCGCAACGCAGCCCGACGGGATGAAATGAAAGTAGCAGCGCTACGCCAACCGTGCCGCCCGATGGCTCGAAACACCTACACCGGTTCGGTCGCGACCGACACCGATGGTACCAACACTGGCTCGTACGACGACGGGGCCCTTCGAGGGAGACGTCGTTGCAACAGTCTCCGTCGGAAAAATGGGTCACAGTAGCAGCGCTACGTCAACTGTGTCGCCCGATGGCTCGAAACACTTACACCGGTTCGGTCGCAACCGAGGCCGATGGCACCAACACAAGATAAGGGAAAAATAGGTAGGGTTAGGGATAGAAAAGGATAGGGAAATAGAGGAAAAAGAAAAGGGAACCCCGAGCGATAGAAGATGCCGTAGGCTTGGGTAAAAGGGAGCGTCTTGGTAGAGACGGACTTCGACCAAGGCGACATTCAACTCCGGGAACTCGGGTTACCTTTACTGACTTGGTGGTCAGAGGGCTAAGGTATATATCGCCCCGCCGGAGCCTCTACAGTAGCTCGCGGCGCTAGATCCTAGATCTAATCTAGTGTCAGCAAAATTAATGCCAACTAATTAACTAAATAAAATAATTAAATTTTAAAACTGTGCAATTATTCACACGTGTGTCCCCCCCAACCCGGACTACTTTTCATATCCAAATCCAAATATTTTCCTTCCTTTTCACCCCCCTGTAGAGCCCATTATTGCACTACATATCCCCCTCCTGAGCGCCCTTGTACAGCGCCAAGCCATCGTATAATCTCCTGCCGTTCCTTACCGTGTTTCCCAGTCATCAATCACTCTGCGCGGCGTTCTTACAAGGGTAAGACGAAAATACCATGCTTCCTTCTCCGTCGGAACACTCGGACGATAGTGCCACCCGTAAGCGTCCGGGTGTGGGCTTTCCTCGCAAGCCCGAAGTGCCCCGGGGTCTTCCTTCCATACCCCGTCTTCCTCCTGTTACCAACCCTACCGAACCGGCCTTTCATCCGGGCTACCATTCTTCTCGGGTAGCCCGTCGATACCCCTCGCTCGATGAGCTGCAAGACAAATCCATGCGTGAACATCCTTCCCTATTTGCCTCTTCCCAGTGGTTCTCCCCTGTGGGCGTCCGCGACGTTGCTGCCATCGAACATAGTTTTGCAGACGGTGCTGGCATGTTACCCGGTCAACTACCCCTACAAGCCATTCGCACCTTTGACTGGCGCGCCCGCATTGCCATTCCTACCTCCATCCTTCGTCACTCCTCTCCACGCGGCCGTCGCACCTTGTCCCTGCGATTCATGGACACTGTACTCGCCCGGCTTGACCTCCATTTGACCGACACCCTTATTCCTCCTTCCTTCGGCTGCGACACGTGGAAATTCCGCACGGAGGGGGAGCGCCATTATCTTGACAGTCTCCTCAGTTGGACCCATGGTGACCCCGTACTGGAAGCGGACCGCTTATGGCATAACCAATTGACAGTGACGAATGACGCAATGTCGTGGACGCGTGCGATTCTCCCTGCTAATTTCCGGCGCATGAAACACGGGAACCACTTCTTCTTCCAACACACCGTTCGGTACGAGCGCAAAATGAGGTCGGACACAGGATACTTCCTGGCATACCAAATGATCGAGGCGGGGAGATCGCGCGGTCACACTACGTCAACCGATACCTGCAGCTTCTCTCATGGTGGGGTCAGTTTGAAGTCTGCCAAGGATTTTGGTCGGAATTGGGCCCCATCCTTACATACTTCGGCAGCCACCTGAACGACCCCCGACACGGGTTGTGGGTTGTCTTCATGACCGAGTGGTGCGTGAAGGTCGCTGGCACCTTGCTCTGGGAGGCGTATGATTGTTGGCGTCTGTGGTACCTTCCCCCGAAGCTCGTTGAGCTCATGTGCCTTCTGGATTACACTGTCCCCCTGGGTGGCGCCGACACCGACCTCGAGCTGCACTCGCTGCTCGACAAGATTAGGTAGATCGACTGGGACAGCGTTCCCCCTCACAACTCTTCCCGCTCCTTCGCAAAGCGACGTCCCTCCTTTTCTCCCGGACGTAGTCACAGTGCGGCGGGTGACTTCATCTGGTTTAACCCCTGGACGTCGACGTTGTGCTCGTCCTCAGAAGCTCGACTGAGTCTACAGTTCGGGAATTAAATCCCCATCCCCGACGCGGTTCCCGAGCGAGGCGTGGACCCTCGTGCAGAGAGCGTGTGCTCTCGACCGTCCGGCCCTTCGTCTCCTCGTTCCGCGGTCCAACCTTCCACGCCAGACGTACAGTCCCCAACGCCTTGTCTCACCGAGCCGTCTTTGCCTGCAATTCCACCTCAGCCGGCTCGTTCACTACCACACCCCCTCCTGTGTGTCCATTCACACGCGAAAGTCCTCCTCGCGTCGTGTTTCCCTCAACAATCTCAACCGAAACCCTATCAGTCCGGGAAGTGCCGCCGTCTGACGTGGGTCCGACCCCACGTCAGATTTCCCCTGTACGTGAGGAACCCATCGTCACGCTTGCCTTAGCTCCCCCGTCACCCTCAATTCCTAAAGAAAACAACGCCGCCGCTGGCGCCTATCATCGCTTTCTTCGCGCTCACGGCGTGGAGGTAGAGGCCCTTCGGGGCGCAACTCTGGAGGACCTACGAGTCCTAGCCCGGCTGATTACTTCTCTGCCGAAGGAAGGATCCTCCGGTGTTCCGCTCCCTTGATCTGCCATCTGCGGCGGACCCCTCATGTCCATCTTCACCTCCGTTCCCCTTTAGGATTAATAAAAGGTGAATCCTCTGCGTATCTGTCGTCCCTTTGCATTCCCCCTCTTCACAAGCACCCCATTTCCCATCGTCGAGCAGGCCGCGTACAAAACGGCCCTCGGTTACCTCCTCTTTTACGGTCGAGCTCCTGTTTCTATTCCCGCCTTTCGTTCTCTTCAGTGCCTCCTCTTTCTTTTACCTTGCGGAGCCAGGTGTCGGGTCATGGCATTATTTTCACTCCTTGGATTTCTTGCCCTCGCATGCCTCCACTTCCCACTGTCTCTCTCCCCTTTCTCTGTGACGTCATCGCCACACTGTCCCTGGGGAGCCCTTGTGAGAAGCAATTCATTGTCGACGTATTGCGGCTGCGTCGTCGAGGCATAAGCCTTGCCGGGTTTAAGTAGCATGCACGAAGTTTACACGTGGACGAGTGTCCTGATTGATCCTGAGCCCGTGGTTCAAATCTGGACGACATGTGCCTCCTTTTGTTACGGTTCTGGCGTGAGCTCTACGCTTAGGAAAATTCCTAGCCTCTTTTTCCTTCTTATTCGAGCTGTGCGGAGAGGGGTCTCTTCGTTCCCACTCTTGAGCGTACCGTACTTCGCCCCTGACGACTCTTATCGCCGATGGCGAGAGGCAGAGTGCGGCGAACGCACTCCTTTGCTATCCAGTTTTCGACCCGTAGTCACGCAACAACACAAAAAAATCAACAGGTCTTCTAACACGATCGAAACTTGATCCCCTTCGTCGTTCTCAGCCCGGGCGCCTCCCGCGTGCACGAATTTTAACTGCAAGTCGTGAAGCGTGATCCCAGCTATCCTCTTCCAGCTCAGCACTCCTTCCTTCTCTTCTGCCAACTTCCTTCTCTTTTCCCGATTTGCATCCCCGAATTCCCTCTCTTTATCTCGCAGCTATTTCTCTAGCTGCGACGTAACCCTCCATCAAAGACGAATCGTCTTCCCAAAGCGACGCGGCTCTGGTCTCTCCTCTGGGCGGTCGCCTCCTCTTCGTCCATTTTTTTCTCTTTTCTCACACGCCCCGTCGCCGCGGTCGCATCTCCTCATATCCATTCCCTTCTCTTGTCCTTCTCTTTTTCTCCTCCTTCCCCAACTCAGTCTCACACGGCTCCTTGTCATTGTGACGACGCCGCACGGCCTCGGCACTTCGTTTGCGAAGCTCATTATTATTGACTTCTGAGAGACACGGGTGAGTTTCGGGATTTCACAATGAAAATAAAAATGAATCATTACCGCGTTCGGTCACTCAGTCAAGCTCGCCGAGAGCAGACGACAACAAAATTTTGAGGTACACTGTACAGTTCCTCCAAGGTAAAATGTCCACTTCACCCTTCATCTCCTCCGACGGTCTCCTAGCGTCGAGCGCAATTGGTTCCTTCACACATTCCTTCTCACTTTCGTCCCGGCCTGCACTGACAGCCCCACACACGGTATAACTCTGGAAAGAGAGAAACAACGTAGGCCGTGTACGTTTAGCTGGCGTAACCTTGAGTCCTTAGAGGTCACAAATTAAATTTCTCTTCCGAATGTTCCCCTGACTTCGACTCAGTCGTATAGTCGCGTCAACAAAAAAAATGGAACTAATTTTAAGTCGACGTGGGCGAGTGCGGAAGTCAAAATTAGTGCGGTGATGGGTACAGTGCTTTGCAAGACCTGAAACAGTATGGGAGTAGTCGGGTCGTCAGCAAAAGGCTCATCGAGTGATGATAAAAATATCACAATTCGTCTCCCAGCTCTCTTTTGTTGTTCTTTTCCTCCTGTGCTCCGCGGACGTGAACACGGAAGTCGACGCACGTGAATAGTCGCTGGTAAGGGTAGGTCATCAAAAAAAATATTGGATCGATCTTCGTCGTACTGGGGTACCCCCCAGGCGTGCGGTGACAGTTACTTGGACATCGTCATTCGGGATTACCTCCCTCGATCTCTTACACAGCAAGCTTTGCCTCCAAACACTCCAGTCGTCCTGGTCTCATCTCCGCTGACAAATCCCCAATTTCGCTCTCTTTCTGAGCTTGACAGCTCTAGCTGCTGTTAGCAATGCCGTTGGTAGTAAAACAGGGTAGCTGGCGGTTAGGCAGTTTCGTGGGAGTAGATTCCCATGACGAGCGCGATCTTCGGTTGCCGAGTTAACTTCGGTCCCTCGGACTCCTCTCCGTTCGCGTGTACAGTAGGGCCCTCATGGTAGAAAGACGAAACATCGTAGCGCAACGCCTTTGTGTGACGAGAAACAAAGCAAAAGAACTCGTTCTCCTTCTCGGTGTGCACACCGCATGGTTCTTCGATGGCGATCGTCGAGTCGCCGCTCTGACTTGGTCTGGGTACCTTGATGGACTGACGTCGAAAATCTTGTTCGTGGTCGTTCGCGACGCGGGGTTCGCGTTCTGTACGTCACAAAACAAAAACAAAAATAAATACACCAACGAAAACAAAAACGTGGGGAAGGTAGGGGGTTATAGTGGCAAGCCAGTAAGTAGTTCGCTCGTAGTCCAAAAAAGTGTGCGCGACAAAACTTCTTCCCGGTTGATCATCCTAACACATGAATGTCCCCCTTGATCATGAAGTCAATAGGGGAATGGTACGCATAATAAAACAGGCTGGCAGCACTGTGATGCCATCGGCCAGGGTCTTATGCACCCTTCGGCTCTTTCGGAAGGAGTACGGACGTCCTCAGTCTTTGTACGTGGTCGTGCAAGTGCACGTGGTGTCGGCGAGTCAAGGCGGTCATGGTCCATGCGGAATCATCTTGTCGCTCGTCGAGCGAACTGTAGGCGTTGCAAATGAACTGGGCAAGTGCCCTTGGGTGCGATCGGTCATGGCTTCGCCTGTGGCAAGTCTTGAGTGTGTATGCGGTCGGTGTGAAAATTGCCAACAACATTTCGTACAAGTGCGGGCAATTCCCTGAATTATAGTTAATTTTTCGGAGACTGGTTGGAGCTCCGTCTACGACTTATGCCGATCGTTTGACAGCCCACCGGCGGCCCATCCATGTTTTTTTGAATTAAATTACGCTTCACTGGTGCGGACCGCTGATTGAAACGTCATTCCTTCTCTGTCCGTTGATGACGCGTGGGGGTGATCCTGTAGACTCCGTGCCTCCTCTGAGAATCTCCTATCCCTCTAACGCCTCAAACACGAATCGCGTATCCGCTCCATCCTTTAACTGGACTCCGCCCCTTTGCCTTTCTGGCACGCCTCACTCTGACTTCCCCCTTTTCCAGACTCTTGTGAGCACCACTCTTCCCTGTCTTCGCGCCGCGTCTCAAAGTACCAATTCCAACTTGACGACATCCCAACGGGTGTTACCCCGCTTGGGCGCGTCCGACTTGCGACGGCAAGGATAACTTCTTCCTTCGGAAATATCTCACCACGGCGCTGCGCGGTAATTGCGCGACTGGTTCCCACGTCGCGTCCTTCGTCTCATATCCATACCATTTCACCCTGAGGACTAATTCCTCATCTTGATACCCGTAATCGATGATCTTTTCTATCACGTACTCGGCATTCTCATTTTCTTCCTCACGTCCTGGGTTACTTTCTTCCCCCTCCTGAAGATTCTCCGACTCCTCTAACTCTTCTGAATTACTTGTCCTCCGTAAGTCTTGCGGTATCTCCGCGGACGGGTTTCGACTGACAACATCTTCCTCGTCCTCTAACATCTGCGCTCGCGTGGGAGGACCTTCCTCACTCTCCATCGCGTCGCGTTCTTGATTCCCCTCACGTCCGCTGAGGAACTGTAGAGCCTGTCGTAGGCCTGATATCGGCCTGTAGTCCATGGGACTAGGAGCCAATTCGACTCTATCTCGCGACACGCGCTCTTCTTGGTCGCCTATGGCGATGACAACCGTGTTCTTATCTGATTTCTGACTGCATACGGTCCCGTAGCAACTTGTGCCAGCTTGTGTCTAGGTTTTGTTGCGGTCCCCTGTTTCTTCCGGGGGAAAACGTAGGATCCTGAAGGGATGTCATACTTCGGCTTGCGAAGCCTTGCGTCAAAGTTTCGCTTGTAGCGCGCTTGTTCTTTTCGTAGGCTCTTATCAGCGCCTTTCATCAGGCTTTCCAACGACGACTGCCATTTCAGGTAATACGCTCGATTCGAGCTAAATCCTTCCAAACTTGGCTGCGCTTGTAACGCAATGCTTCTCGGCGCCCGAGCTAACACCAGCTCGAAGGGCGCGATGTTCGTAGTTCGATGAACTTGCGTGTTGTATGCGAACGTCACAGCGTCGCTAAATAGGTCCCAGTCCTTGGGATGCTCTCCAACATATTTTCGCAACGCAGAAGTCAGCGTGCGGTTAAACCTCTCAACTTGGCCGTTGGCTTGCGGGTGGTACGTAGTCGTGAACACATTGCGTATGCCGAGAATTCGGCAGACGTTCTGAAAGAACCGGGCCGTGAACTGTGTTCCATTGTCGGACAGCAGCTTGACCGGCGGTCTGTACACGAATACCCAATGGTGAACGAAGGCTTGTGCGATGTGCGCAGCTGATATCTTCTTCAACGGTACGGTTCGTACCAGTTTCGAGTATCGATCGCTGATCACGAGAATATACCGATTCCCTCGCTTAGTTGTGATTAACTCGCCGAGGATGTCGATGGCGACAAACTCCAGCGGGGCTTTGGGCGTGAACAGCTTCATTTCCTTCGTGTTTTTTCTTAACTTCACCCTTTCCCGCGCACACGCGGCGCAATTCTTCGCGACTGCGTAGCAGTCTAGGGCCATCGTAGGCCAATAAAAATATCTTCTCAATGTCTTGTAAAGTTTCCTGCCTCCCGGGTGGCCTGCCAATTTTGCGTAGTGGCTCAACCCTAGGACGCGGTCCCTTAATGATTGTGGTATCACCACTTGTACAAACTCTGCCGCGGTACGGCATAGAGTTCCTTCGAGTTCCTCGGTCTCCACGCTGAACGTTCTCACCTTTCCGGCGTCCATTTCTTCCTCGATGCGATTGCAGAAGGGGTCGACGGCTTGCTCGCGAATGAGCTCCTCCGGAGTGACAGCTTGGAATTGATCGAGGCGATCAGGGGCGGTCCCCCCCTCAACAGCGAGGATGTCGTCTATCGCGTCAAAACTTTCCTCGTCCTCCACTGTACCCTCGGCCGGTTCGGCCGTAAAGCATGGGATTTCGTCGTCAATTTCGTCGACGGTTTCTCCTGCGGTTCGCAACCTTGACAAAGCGTCCGCCTGGCTGTTAGCCTCTCCCTTTTTGTACTTGATTTCAAAATCAAATTCCGAGAGGCGTAGCCTCCATCGGATTAATCCCCCGCTGGGGTCGGTTACGTTCATCAACCACCTCAATGAGGCATGGTCGGTATGCACGACGAAGTGCTCGCCATATAGATATGGTCTTAAAGTCTGTACGGCCCAAATTACCGCTAGAAATTCTTTTTCTGATACAGAATAGTTTCTCTCGGCTGCGGCTAACGTTCTTGAAAAGAACCCGATGGGTTTGAGTTGCGCATCCGGGTGTGTTTGAAATAATGCAGCGCCGATTTGATAGTCGCTTGCATCGGTATCTACCGAGTAGGGTAGGTCCTTTTTCGGCAGCGCCAACACCGGCGGTGCCAAGATGGCGTTCTTGAGCTTATGAAAAGCTTTCTAGCACGGTTCGTCGAATCCTTCCAACTGGACCGGTTGTCCTTTCTTCAACAGTTGGTTTAGAGGTTGCGCAATTTTCGCATAATGCGGAACGAACCTGCGGTAGACATTGCAAAGTCCCAGGAAGCTTCTAAGCTGTGTGTTCTCGGGTACTGCACTTGTTCCAACGCGGCGGTTCGAGCGACATCAACTTCTAGAGTACCTGGGCGGACGACGTGGCCCAGGTACTTGATCTTTTCCACGAAAAATTCGCACTTGCGAAGCTTGAGCTTCACACCTGCCTTCTCCAATACAGAAAATATCTCATCCACGTGCACGATGTGCTCCTCCCACGACTTGCTAAAAATTAATTTGTCGTCTAGATACACCAAACAGCATTGCCAACGGAACGGGGAGAGCAGGATGTCCATTGCTCTCTGGAACGTCGCTGGCGAGTTGGTTAGCCCGAAGGGCATTCTTGAGAAGCGATACAGTCCTGAGTGACACGAAAATGCGGTCTTGTCGCGATCGCACTCAGGGATAGGCATCTGCCAATATCCCGAAATCGCGTCCAACGCGGAGAAAACCTTGGTGTCACCAAGCGAATCTAGACACTCATCCATACGCCGTAAAGGGTACGTGTCCTTCACCGTCACTGCGTTCAACCTGCGGTAGTCTACGCAAAAACGCATTGACCCGTCCGGCTTGGGCACCAGCAACACGGGCGACGCCCATTCTGACTGCGCTGGTTCTATCACTCCTGCCTCTAACATCTTCTGCACCTCTGCATCTTCTACTTCGCGGGCTTTAGGTACGGCCCGATACAGGGCTTGTGCGATGGGACGAGTCTCGGGGATCAGCTCGGTCCGATGGACTGTGGTATTAATTTCGCGAAGCGTCCCATCCCACATCCTTGAATACTTCTTCAACATCCGACGGAACCGCTCGCGCAGCCGTTCCGGCACGTGGCTCAGGTCGAGGTCCTCCACGTCCGGCGGTGGCGGCTCAATCCTGCGTTGCGGCTTCGTAGATGCCGACGCGGAGAGCCCTGCCGACCGTTCTTCTGGCTGGTCCTGGCGGCCTTGATCCGACGGTTCGCATCTTGTCTCGCCCGTAGGCGCCTTGGTGGAATTAGGAAAATTTTCCTTCTTCCTTTCTTGAATTCCGAGAACTTCACCGATGGTGGTTTTGCTCTCGAGCGCGGCTCTCGGATGCGGTAATAATTCTGCCACCACCTGGCCTTTTTGTACCCTGACAAGGTACGTCCTAAAATTCGCAACGAGTAACGAAATGGCCTGTCATGCTCAACCTGAACGACACCATTCGTGCACGTCAACCCGTGCCTTTCGTACAACGACGAGTACGGCTGAACCACAACCAAGCCCGCCCTCTTCGAGGTGCATTCCACGACGCGTTGCGTCCCTGGCTCGATAGTCGTGGCTCTTACCACTTTCACCTTAGGGGAAATTCGCTCCACCTTTCCATCGTTCTCGTCCTCTCCCGGGACGCGATTCTTCTTCCCTTTTCTCGTCGAGAACCGCCTAACTATCGGAACCTCCGAGAAATCCGCCAACTCAACCGTTTTCTTCCTTGGATAAATTGCTTCCACAAACCGGTCACAGTAGTCCGCGGCTAGAATTAGCGGTACCGCGAGCTTTTCGCACACAATAAAATCGGCAGCAGCCACAAATCGTCCCAGTCTCAAGGGCATCTTGATGGTTCCGAGAGTCTGGAGTGGCCTGTTATTCGCGTCGCCAATGTCTTGGGTCGGTCCGTAGGACACTACAGATTCCATTCCAGCCGGGAGTTCCGATTTTCGCACAAGGTTTGGTCCCGCGCCGGTGTCTAATACAGACAACACCCGGCTCATCAATCCAACTGTTGGTCCAATGTCCGCGTAAACTTTATAGTTTTTTCGCGTAAGAACCAAAATCTTCTCGGGACACTCCCTTCGCTTAACCCTATACCAGGGTCTTCGAACTTCTTCCAACGGATGATCTCTGGCTCGGCTCAAAATTTTCTTGACCTGAGCTGGCCCTTTGGGCTTATAAACCCACCCATCAACCTCCTCATCGGGGCCAAATTTTTCCTTTAGAGACGGGGAACGGGGCTGAGCCCCGGGCACAGTACGTCGACCCTGTGCCTCTCGCGGCTCATGCGAGATTCCCCACTCTAGTTTTCCTCCCGCTGCGGGACCCTTCTCACGTCCGACGACGCGGGCCCCGCGGCAGGCCCTCTGAAGGGTTGGCTCGGCCTCGGCGTTGAAGCACTCGGCGTGCTCGCCGTCTGCGAATCGAACCAATTCTTGACCTTCAGATAGCTCGTCGAAGGTATTCCTAACCCCTCCATCGAAGACAACGCCTCGTAATTTTCCAAAACTCGATGCATTTCCCTGAGGGAAAGTATGCACGTTGGTGCGGCGTGCCCCTTTTCATAACAATGATAGCACACCAGTCCGTGCTTCTTGACGGGATATTGCGGCCTAGGTCCTCCACGGGCCGGCGGCCTCCCTTGATGTTGCGGCCTCCCCATCCAGCCTGGCCTTCGAAACGTTGTACCCTTGTCCTCCATCGGAATGCGCGGCGCCGGCGTGTGGCCGCGCCCCCGGAACGTCATCACGGGATCCGTGGGCTCTGAAAACGACTCCGTCGTGTACGTGGGCGTCGGTAGAGTTGACGACCCGCTTGCCCCGTAGTCCTCGTGTCCGTAGCCCTCCGATGGCTCAATAAAATTGCCTTCGGCCACCAATGCTCCTTCGTACTGACTTTCGCTGTCTCCGTGCGCACCGCGCTCATCTGACGCGGAAATGGACTCGGCCAAATGGACGGCGGCGTGACTTTTGCGACCGGGATCAGAATCCCTCGGCTTCTTACCCGCCCTGAACGTCGACGGCATCTGAATCGTGACCTTCTTGGTCTTCTTGTCCTTAGCGCGGCTCGCCGAGCCATGCGCCTTCGCGTACTTAACTAGTCTCAAAAACGAAACGTCCCGATTGTCTTGTCGGTATTGAGATACCATCGGCTTGATACTCGAATCGAGTCCTTCAATAAACATCGTCATTTGTTCTTTCATCGAATATACGTTTCCACATCGATTACTCGCGTCCGTCAGACTGATATAAAATTCCATCTCGTCTTCAGACGGTCTTTGCTGAACCTCTCGCAATGCGAGCACGGCTTGACGGATCGCCTCGTCGGTTGCGAAACTCCTCAACAACCACTGTACGGCCTCCGGCCAAACGGGCACCTTTCCGTGATGGGACCCGGCCGTCTGAGACACCGAAGTGTACTGTCTCAAGGCGACGCCACTTAGAAATTCGGGCAACAAGCGGATCGCTTGCCCCTCGTTCATTTCTTGAGTATCGAACTCTTGAACTAATTTTGCCAAAAAATCCAACACAAGGACTCCGTCCTCACCTGTGAACGTGTTGTCCTTCTTCACCTTAGGCGGAATATCTCTCCTGATTTTTCGCACGGCGGTCCGCCGGGAACTTGACAAATATGTCTGTGGGTTCCGCAAACGGTACGTTCGGTACGAAAGTAATTTCTTGAAGAGGTAGTTGGTCGGATTCAGCTCCTCCAACTCCTCCCATCGCGGCCCGCGCCGCGTTGCGACATCTTCGGGCTCCGCGTCCTTGTCTCTCCGCGAGTCGGACGAAGTTATCCCGCCCCGTCTGGAGGTAATTTTCTTGCCCTGCGAAATTCTTTTCCCTTCCTCTGAACGATGTTCGGAATCGCTGGCATGGTTCAACAAAACGTCGTCACCATCTTCGGAAAGGCCATTCGACTCTGTCATTGAGTCTTGGTCCTCCGGCTCGTCACTACAGTGACTCTTGCTCCTCTGTCGCAGATTCTTCTTCGAAGTCTTCGAATTGGAACTCCGCTGTACTGTGGCCTTGTCCTTCTTCGATCGACGGTCGCCTTCTCGACCCGTTGGGAGCGGCTCTTGCCCGGCGACCTGTTCAAGGTCCTTGAGGCGATGAGCTGCGCGGTCAAACTTGTCGTCGATACTGCTTCTAAATTTCCCCAAGGACTCCAAAGCTTGATTCGCGTCGCGCCTTGCGTCCTTGACCGAACTTTTCAACGAAGCTAGGACCCCCGGCTCCGGACCGTCGGTTGCCTCACCTCGCTCCTTCTCGACGAGATCCACTCGAGCCGATAGCTCTCCTAAAACGGCGTGGAACTCGGAGGCTTGCAACTCCAGTTGCTTCCGGACGAGGGTTAATTCAGCCTCGAGATTTTTCTTCGCTTCTTCGCGAATTTCGCTGCTCATCTTCTCCAACTTCTCGTCGAGGTCAGTCTTGTCGGCGGCTATCCCGGTAGGGGATTCTTGATCTCCGGGGTCCGTGGCCGTATTGGCCTGGCTCCGGGTGCGAGGACCCCTCAGGATCCTCGACGCTCGTGCCGATCCGCTTCTACTCGCCCCGCGACCGACGTCTCCGGGGGCGCTTGTCGACATCGCTCGTACGAGCGGACCAACGCAGCAAAAAGGTTACAAACGAAAAGAAAATAAAAAAAAGAGTCCGTTACCCAGACCAACTTCCTTGTCGTAGACGAAACAAGTTCTAGGTCGGGAGACCACTTTTGTAGTGCAATGCGCCTATCGGGCAGAGACCGCGGTCCGATGGTCCAGCAAAAACAAAAACAGCAACAAAAAGAAGAACTGCCGATGGCACAGCGCTACGGAGTGTCCGACTCTCCCTTCTCCGTTTAAAACAGCTTGCGACTCGTAGTAGCTCAGATCCCTGATAAGAGGGGCACAGAGAAATATCCCGGCCCGGGATCGGTGTGGTAGAGACTTGCGAAGAGATCTGCTCGACGAGTGTGGGGTGGGGCGCGTACGTAGGTACCCCGGTTCCACTGGGTTGTAAGGCCAATGCTCGATGAGCTTCTTCGACACCTTGTGACGCGACAAGGCCTTCGACGGGGGCGTCGCAACGCAGCCCGATGGGATGAAATGAAAGTAGCAGCGCTACGTCAACTGTGTCGCCCGATGGCAAAGACACCTACACCGGTTCGGTCGCAACCGACACCGATGGTACCAACACTGGCTCGTACTACGACGGGGCCCTTCGAGGGAGACGTCGTTGCAACAGTCTCCGTCGGAAAAATGGGTCACAGTAGCAGCGCTACGTCAATTGTGTCGCCCGATGGCTCGAAACACTTACACCGGTTCGGTCGCAACCGAGGCCGATGGCACCAACACAAGATAAGGGAAAAATAGGTAGGGTTAGGGATAGAAAAGGATAGGGAAATAAAGGAAAAAGAAAAGGGAACCCCGAGCGATAGAGGATGCCGTAGGCTTGGGTAGAAGGGAGCGTCTTGGTAGAGACGGACTTCGACCAAGGCGACATTCTACTCCGGCAACTCGGGTTACCTTTACTGACTTGGTGGTCAGAGGGCTAAGGTATATATCGCCCCGCCGGAGCCTCTACAGTAGCTCGCGGCGCTAGATCCTAGATCTAATCTAGTGTCAGCAAAATTAATGCCAACTAATTAACTAAATAAAATAATTAAATTTTAAAACTGTGCAATTATTCACACGTGTGTCCCCCCCAACCCGGACTACTTTTCATATCCAAATCCAAATATTTTCCTTCCTTTTCACCCCCCTGTAGAGCCCATTATTGCACTGCAGTTGGGGATTGGTGGTTGATTTCCGAAACGGCGGCTCATTTGGGCCTCCCAGGCAGAACAGAGGGAGGAGGACCAGGGGTTGATCCACATGAAGTCGCCGGCAGCTGGATGATTTCTACCAGGGGAAAAGGAGGGTCGCTGGCGTGAGAAGGACCGAGACGAATTTTGTGGAGGAACGCAATCCCACGCTACGGTTTCGATCATGTCGAGAGGGCGTGCACTTCACGGTCCACGTCGGACCCGCCAAGGGGGACATGCGGCATGATGAGGGCGACCCTAAGACGCGAGTCGATGAGTCGATGACACGACGGCGCGTCCGACGCTAACGCAAGGGGAACTGATCGGGGCGAGGACCCAAGAAGAGATCATTCGGGAGGCGGAGAATCCCTGGGAGAACGAGACTCAAGTCTCAAAAGCCACGCGGGGAAGGGGAAAGTCTACGCAAACGACGTCGGGCGCGTAGAAGGGTACGGCCGGGTCACGAGCAGGGCGGAAGTTGGAAGCCACGAACATGACGCACGTCCGACGGAAAGCGACAGGGAATGGGTCTACGAGCGACAGGCGATGTTACGACGAGCGTATCTTCAGGGTTACGAGTGACGCGCTAGTTCGAGAAACCCCTTTACGCGCGACCGCAAAATAATGTAGGGGTTGCAGTACTCTACAAACCGCACCGAACGCTGTAGAAAAGGACGCCTCCACGAAGCGTAACCCACCCCGTACAGGCCGGACCCACCTTCAAAAAATGTACAACGACCCAGGGACGCGAGACAGGGGCTCCGGAAGAGGGCCGGGAGGGGCAGTGCGCGTGGGAGAAGACCGGCGCTCGTGGTCGAGGAAAGCCGCGGAGCACAGACGGGAGCATTCTCGCGCGAAGGAGACATCGATGCACCCAAGTCGGACCGCTCCTCGGAGAGCGAGGACAGGAGGGTTACGTGGGAAGCCGCGTAGAGACGGCGGTGCGGTATAAAGCTCGCGCCGAGGCGCGGAGAAAGCCGGATGTGGATCGGAGGGTAACGCGTGCGTGGGAGGATCGAGACTCGGATGTGGGTGTGTCGATCAGCGGACGACGCCGAGGAAGACGTCGGGTCAACGGAGGACAGGTCCAAAGTTCGTAAAGGGCGCGGATCGGACATGGTTTCCTCGTCCCTCAAGGGTGAACGAGGACGTTCACTCTTCAGGAGGGGGCCGTGTGGCATAACGGCGGTCCACGATTAGATTTAGATTAGATCAATATGAGCCGTGTAGTGCAATGCGCCTGTCGGGCAGAGACCGTGGTCCGATGGTCCAGCAAAAACAACAACAGCAGCGAAAAGAAGAACTGCCGATGGCCCAGCGCTACGGAGTGTCCGACTCTCCCTTCTCCGTTTAAAACAGCTTGCGACTCGTAGTAGCTCAGATCTCTGATAGGGGGGGCAAAGAGAAATAGCCCAGGCCGGGATCGGGTGGTAGAGACTTGCGAAGAGAACTGCTCGACGAGTGTGGGGCGGGGCGCGTACTTAGGTACCCCGGTTCCACTGGGTTGTAAGGCCAATGCTCGTTGAGCTTCTTCGACACCTTGTAACGCGACAAGGCCTTCGACGGGGGCGTCGCAACGCAGCCCGATGGGATGAAATGAAAGTAGCAGCGCTACGTCAACTGTGTCGCCCGATGGCAAAGACACCTACACCGGTTCGGTCGCAACCGACACCGATGGTACCAACACTGGCTCGTACTACGACGGGGCCCTTCGAGGGAGACGTCGTTGCAACAGTCTCCGTCGGAAAAATGGGTCACAGTAGCAGCGCTACGTCAATTGTGTCGCCCGATGGCTCGAAACACTTACACCGGTTCGGTCGCAACCGAGGCCGATGGCACCAACACAAGATAAGGGAAAAATAGGGAGGGTTAGGGATAGAAAAGGATAGGGAAATAAAGGAAAAAGAAAAGGGAACCCCGAGCGATAGAGGATGCCGTAGGCTTGGGTAGAAGGGAGCGTCTTGGTAGAGACGGACTTCGACCAAGGCGACATTCTACTCCGGCAACTCGGGTTACCTTTACTGACTTGGTGGTCAGAGGGCTAAGGTATATATCGCCCCGCCGGAGCCTCTACAGTAGCTCGCGGCGCTAGATCCTAGATCTAATCTAGTGTCAGCAAAATTAATGCCAACTAATTAACTAAATAAAATAATTAAATTTTAAAACTGTGCAATTATTCACACGTGTGTCCCCCCCAACCCGGACTACTTTTCATATCCAAATCCAAATATTTTCCTTCCTTTTCACCCCCCTGTAGAGCCCATTATTGCACTGCAGTTGGGGATTGGTGGTTGATTTCCGAAACGGCGGCTCATTTGGGCCTCCCAGGCAGAACAGAGGGAGGAGGACCAGGGGTTGATCCACATGAAGTCGCCGGCAGCTGGATGATTTCTACCAGGGGAAAAGGAGGGTCGCTGGCGTGAGAAGGACCGAGACGAATTTTGTGGAGGAACGCAATCCCACGCTACGGTTTCGATCATGTCGAGGAGGGCGTGCACTTCACGGTCCACGTCGGACCCGCCAAGGGGGACATGCGGCATGATGAGGGCGACCCTAAGACGCGAGTCGATGAGTCGATGACACGACGGCGCGTCCGACGCTAACGCAAGGGGAACTGATCGGGGCGAGGACCCAAGAAGAGATCATTCGGGAGGCGGAGAATCCCTGGGAGAACGAGACTCAAGTCTCAAAAGCCACGCGGGGAAGGGGAAAGTCTACGCAAACGACGTCGGGCGCGTAGAAGGGTACGGCCGGGTCACGAGCAGGGCGGAAGTTGGAAGCCACGAACATGACGCACGTCCGACGGAAAGCGACAGGGAATGGGTCTACGAGCGACAGGCGATGTTACGACGAGCGTATCTTCAGGGTTACGAGTGACGCGCTAGTTCGAGAAACCCCTTTACGCGCGACCGCAAAATAATGTAGGGGTTGCAGTACTCTACAAACCGCACCGAACGCTGTAGAAAAGGACGCCTCCACGAAGCGTAACCCACCCCGTACAGGCCGGACCCACCTTCAAAAAATGTACAACGACCCAGGGACGCGAGACAGGGGCTCCGGAAGAGGGCCGGGAGGGGCAGTGCGCGTGGGAGAAGACCGGCGCTCGTGGTCGAGGAAAGCCGCGGAGCACAGACGGGAGCATTCTCGCGCGAAGGAGACATCGATGCACCCAAGTCGGACCGCTCCTCGGAGAGCGAGGACAGGAGGGTTACGTGGGAAGCCGCGTAGAGACGGCGGTGCGGTATAAAGCTCGCGCCGAGGCGCGGAGAAAGCCGGATGTGGATCGGAGGGTAACGCGTGCGTGGGAGGATCGAGACTCGGATGTGGGTGTGTCGATCAGCGGACGACGCCGAGGAAGACGTCGGGTCAACGGAGGACAGGTCCAAAGTTCGTAAAGGGCGCGGATCGGACATGGTTTCCTCGTCCCTCAAGGGTGAACGAGGACGTTCACTCTTCAGGAGGGGGCCGTGTGGCATAACGGCGGTCCACGATTAGATTTAGATTAGATCAATATGAGCCGTGTAGTGCAATGCGCCTGTCGGGCAGAGACCGTGGTCCGATGGTCCAGCAAAAACAACAACAGCAGCGAAAAGAAGAACTGCCGATGGCCCAGCGCTACGGAGTGTCCGACTCTCCCTTCTCCGTTTAAAACAGCTTGCGACTCGTAGTAGCTCAGATCTCTGATAGGGGGGGCAAAGAGAAATAGCCCAGGCCGGGATCGGGTGGTAGAGACTTGCGAAGAGAATTGCTCGACGAGTGTGGGGCGGGGCGCGTACTTAGGTACCCCGGTTCCACTGGGTTGTAAGGCCAATGCTCGTTGAGCTTCTTCGACACCTTGTAACGCGACAAGGCCTTCGACGGGGGCGTCGCAACGCAGCCCGATGGGATGAAATGAAAGTAGCAGCGCTACGTCAACTGTGTCGCCCGATGGCAAAGACACCTACACCGGTTCGGTCGCAACCGACACCGATGGTACCAACACTGGCTCGTACTACGACGGGGCCCTTCGAGGGAGACGTCGTTGCAACAGTCTCCGTCGGAAAAATGGGTCACAGTAGCAGCGCTACGTCAATTGTGTCGCCCGATGGCTCGAAACACTTACACCGGTTCGGTCGCAACCGAGGCCGATGGCACCAACACAAGATAAGGGAAAAATAGGTAGGGTTAGGGATAGAAAAGGATAGGGAAATAAAGGAAAAAGAAAAGGGAACCCCGAGCGATAGAGGATGCCGTAGGCTTGGGTAGAAGGGAGCGTCTTGGTAGAGACGGACTTCGACCAAGGCGACATTCTACTCCGGCAACTCGGGTTACCTTTACTGACTTGGTGGTCAGAGGGCTAAGGTATATATCGCCCCGCCGGAGCCTCTACAGTAGCTCGCGGCGCTAGATCCTAGATCTAATCTAGTGTCAGCAAAATTAATGCCAACTAATTAACTAAATAAAATAATTAAATTTTAAAACTGTGCAATTATTCACACGTGTGTCCCCCCCAACCCGGACTACTTTTCATATCCAAATCCAAATATTTTCCTTCCTTTTCACCCCCCTGTAGAGCCCATTATTGCACTGCAGTTGGGGATTGGTGGTTGATTTCCGAAACGGCGGCTCATTTGGGCCTCCCAGGCAGAACAGAGGGAGGAGGACCAGGGGTTGATCCACATGAAGTCGCCGGCAGCTGGATGATTTCTACCAGGGGAAAAGGAGGGTCGCTGGCGTGAGAAGGACCGAGACGAATTTTGTGGAGGAACGCAATCCCACGCTACGGTTTCGATCATGTCGAGGAGGGCGTGCACTTCACGGTCCACGTCGGACCCGCCAAGGGGGACATGCGGCATGATGAGGGCGACCCTAAGACGCGAGTCGATGAGTCGATGACACGACGGCGCGTCCGACGCTAACGCAAGGGGAACTGATCGGGGCGAGGACCCAAGAAGAGATCATTCGGGAGGCGGAGAATCCCTGGGAGAACGAGACTCAAGTCTCAAAAGCCACGCGGGGAAGGGGAAAGTCTACGCAAACGACGTCGGGCGCGTAGAAGGGTACGGCCGGGTCACGAGCAGGGCGGAAGTTGGAAGCCACGAACATGACGCACGTCCGACGGAAAGCGACAGGGAATGGGTCTACGAGCGACAGGCGATGTTACGACGAGCGTATCTTCAGGGTTACGAGTGACGCGCTAGTTCGAGAAACCCCTTTACGCGCGACCGCAAAATAATGTAGGGGTTGCAGTACTCTACAAACCGCACCGAACGCTGTAGAAAAGGACGCCTCCACGAAGCGTAACCCACCCCGTACAGGCCGGACCCACCTTCAAAAAATGTACAACGACCCAGGGACGCGAGACAGGGGCTCCGGAAGAGGGCCGGGAGGGGCAGTGCGCGTGGGAGAAGACCGGCGCTCGTGGTCGAGGAAAGCCGCGGAGCACAGACGGGAGCATTCTCGCGCGAAGGAGACATCGATGCACCCAAGTCGGACCGCTCCTCGGAGAGCGAGGACAGGAGGGTTACGTGGGAAGCCGCGTAGAGACGGCGGTGCGGTATAAAGCTCGCGCCGAGGCGCGGAGAAAGCCGGATGTGGATCGGAGGGTAACGCGTGCGTGGGAGGATCGAGACTCGGATGTGGGTGTGTCGATCAGCGGACGACGCCGAGGAAGACGTCGGGTCAACGGAGGACAGGTCCAAAGTTCGTAAAGGGCGCGGATCGGACATGGTTTCCTCGTCCCTCAAGGGTGAACGAGGACGTTCACTCTTCAGGAGGGGGCTGTGTGGCATAACGGCGGTCCACGATTAGATTTAGATTAGATCAATATGAGCCGTGTAGTGCAATGCGCCTGTCGGGCAGAGACCGTGGTCCGATGGTCCAGCAAAAACAACAACAGCAGCGAAAAGAAGAACTGCCGATGGCCCAGCGCTACGGAGTGTCCGACTCTCCCTTCTCCGTTTAAAACAGCTTGCGACTCGTAGTAGCTCAGATCTCTGATAGGGGGGGCAAAGAGAAATAGCCCAGGCCGGGATCGGGTGGTAGAGACTTGCGAAGAGAACTGCTCGACGAGTGTGGGGCGGGGCGCGTACTTAGGTACCCCGGTTCCACTGGGTTGTAAGGCCAATGCTCGTTGAGCTTCTTCGACACCTTGTAACGCGACAAGGCCTTCGACGGGGGCGTCGCAACGCAGCCCGATGGGATGAAATGAAAGTAGCAGCGCTACGTCAACTGTGTCGCCCGATGGCAAAGACACCTACACCGGTTCGGTCGCAACCGACACCGATGGTACCAACACTGGCTCGTACTACGACGGGGCCCTTCGAGGGAGACGTCGTTGCAACAGTCTCCGTCGGAAAAATGGGTCACAGTAGCAGCGCTACGTCAATTGTGTCGCCCGATGGCTCGAAACACTTACACCGGTTCGGTCGCAACCGAGGCCGATGGCACCAACACAAGATAAGGGAAAAATAGGTAGGGTTAGGGATAGAAAAGGATAGGGAAATAAAGGAAAAAGAAAAGGGAACCCCCGAGCGCAAAGGATAAAGTAATTTGTATTTAAAGGGAGTGTCTTGTAAAAGACGGACTTCAACCAAGGCGATATCAGACTCTGGCAACTCGGGTTTGATTGGGAAATAAAGGGAAAAGGAAGGGGACCCCCGAGCGCTGAAGGATGCCGTAGGCTTAGGTAAAAGGGAGCGTCTTGGTAAAAGACGGACTTCAACCAAGGCGACATTCAACTCCGGCAACTCGGGTTGGTTTATTGACTTGTTTGGTCAAAGGGCTGAGTTATATAGAGCCCCGCCGGGGCGAGTCCAGTAGCTCCCGACTCTAGATTCTAGATCTAATTAGTAAATAAATTAAATAATTAAAATAATCGTGCGCTTCGTCGCACACGTGTGTCCCCCAAACCCGGACTACAGTATCAAATTTTTTCCTTTTTCACTTCCTTTCACCCCCCTACCCGAGACGGGTATTGCACTACAAGCCGCACGCGCGCACACGTGTACCGCGCATGTACCCCACGTGTACGGGTGCGTGCGCGCGCACGCACGTGCACACGTGTGGGAAACGCGCATACCCACGTGTACTCTACGTGTACAACACGTGTACAGACAGCACGGGACGGCCCGTGCTGACTACAGTAGCACTACACTACAGTACGGCTGTATCCTAACTTATTACAGTACAGTGCGGGGGACGGCCCGTGCTGACTACAGTAGCACTACACTACAGTACGGCTGTATCCTAATTATTACAGTACAGTGCGGTTGTACTGTAATAAGTTAGGTTACTTTGTATATTAAATACGCGAGCGCGCCGGCGGCGGTGAGGGGGAGAAGCACGGACTTGTCCAGGACCTACCGCCTAGGTCCATCTTCCAGCTTAACCGAACACGCGCGATCTGCCTTTGCGCGCGTTAAACGGGACAAAGCGAGTAGGGGACACACGCGTACGCGAGCGAGCCTAGATCCGCCAGCGCCCGTCAGCGCTGGTACGTTACCCAGCGCTGTTCCGCGGCGTCGAGGCGTAGATCGGCCCGCGCGTACGCTCGTTCCCGACCGTCCCGCTCTACCACGCTACCAGGGCCCGCCTCCCTATCTCGTTAGCTGTGTGTTCTCCCCGTCTTCTCGCCCTCCGAAAGGGTCTACGTCGAGCTAAGCATACAACCCTCTACGTTGGGGGGTGTTTATGCTACAGATGGCACTACAGTGCTAAGTAATTGGCCTAGATGCTCCACAAAGAGATGCATACTGTTTTTGCATTGAACAATTTTCTGTGCAAGCAACAAAAGTGTCACCAGGAACCCATTTCTCATTGTCCTTGTAGAGCTCCCTACCCGAAAGGTCGCTTCCGTTCTTGTCGAGAGGCTCGAACCATGCACTCATCATTTTTTACTGGCTACGACTAAGAACGGCGGTGCCACCAAACGAGAAGCAGATGCAGAAACGACAGTGGTAACCTGTTTACCATATCCCCTTTTTGGTACTGCGTTGAAACCTCCGTAGTGGCTTGACGAACTAGTGAAGGACTTCGGTCTTTCTTCGAACCATATGTTAAGAGAAGTTTCGTCCATGTTCCAGACTCGGTCTGGATCCCGCAAGAGACCAGGAATAGCGATCTGCATCACGAAAGACTTCAAAATATGTCTGAATATGGTATGATGATTCTGGCCAAAGCTTCGTAGCCTCTTTGGTTTCAGTCTTGCCGTAGGTCCATTCACGGTGGCACGCTCTGAAACTTCTAACTGCATCCCAGCCTGGAAACCCAGTTGGTAATTTTCTGCCGTCTGCAACAATCTTTGACATGGTGGCGCGAGGCTTGTCAACATCCATTGAAACCTCGCGACGAGCAACATGTATTAACCTCTGAGATATCACTTCGACTTCTTCCACAGTTAATATTCTAGATCTTCCTGAGCGATTATCGCCAGGATTGAGAATGCAAGAAAATTCGGTTTCCCTCTTCTCTGTAGGGTATTTCTTCATGCTGCATATCATTGTGTTGGAAACTCTGGTTTCTTGACAGCTTCGTGGCACATACCGGCATCTAGGAAACGAGAGGAGATGGCATACGGACGGGAGCTGTGGTAATGCAAAGGTGAAATGGGTGAAATGTTGTGGTAAGAGAGTAGAATTTGAAATGGTCAGAGGGCGGAAATTCGCCAATATCCAGAATTCCACCATTTTCAGAATTACCCCATTCGTGGAGGGTACTTCCGGTCGGGATATGCACTTCATTTTGACATCTGTGCTGGAATCTAGACAGTCCGTGAGGTATGGAAAATTCCGGAAATCGTGGAAGCTCATCATACGTGGGAGGGCTTTGTGCCGCCATCCGAAACACTGCCATTTCCACATTTCTGTTACGGTTTCCTGCCTTCTCTCTGTTCCCCAAGGTAAACATGCCCTTGCTGTGCACGTAATTGACCGCTTTGTAGTGCAATACGCACCTGAAAAGCGGGGTGAAAAGAAAGGAAAATATTTGGATATGAAAAGTAGTCCGGGTTGGGGGACACACGTGTGAATAATTGCACAGTTTTAATTTTTAATTATTTTATTTTATTTAGTTAATTAGTTGGCATTAATTTTGCTGACACTAGATTAGATCTAGGATCTAGCGCCGCGAGCTACTGTAGTGGCTCTGGCGGGGCGATATATAACTTAGCCCTCTGACCACCAAGTCAGTAAAGGTAACCCGAGTTGCCAGAGTTGAATATCGCCTTGGTCGAAGTCCGTCTTTCCCAAGACGCTCCCTTTTACCACAGATTACGTTATGCTTTGCGCTCGGGGGTTTCCCTTTTTCGTTTTCCTTTATTTCCCTATTCTTTTCTACTTCTATCTCTATTTTTCCCTTAATTGTGTTGGTTCCACTGGAGTTGGTTGCGACCGATCCGGTGTAGGTGTTTTAGCCATCGGGCAACACGTTGTGTAGCGCTGCTACTGTTTCAAGTTCCGTCGGAAGGCTGTTGCGACGACGCCTCCGTCGAAGGTCTTACTGTATAAGACAGAGGTGGTACCACCTACCGCGATTGCGATCGCGCTGGTGAGGGTGTTTTTAGCCATCGGGCAACACGTCGGTAGTAGCGTTGCTACACGGTTACGATCCCGTCGGGTAGTGCTGAACAAGCCCCCGTCGAAGACCTCGAATTATACACAAGGTGCTGAAGACGCTCGCCGAGCATTGGCCTTACAACCGAGCGAACCGCGGTTACATCCTCGTTGACAAGCCCAACCTGCACTCGTCGAGCGCTCAAGTCTTCACAAGTCTCTACCACCATTATCCTCCCGGGCCGGGCATCTTTCTTTAACCCCCCGTCGGAGTTGGGCTACCGTGGGCCGCAAGCCCACACAAGGGGAAAGGGAGTCTCGAACACTCCGTATCGCGTGCCATCGGCAGTGGTTGTTGCTGTTGTTGTTTTTCTTCTTTTTGTTTGACCGTCGGACTGTGTTCGCGGCCTGCCAGGCACATTGCGCTACACTCTTCCGTACATTAACCATCGGATGTGTATGGGACTTGGGTGTCTTCCGGCCAAGTTTGAGAGACCGCGTAAAACAGTTTTGGTAATGGAACACGCAACAATTGCTCTTACAAGAGATCCCCGGAATATATCTATTTGTGGGTTTTGCGAGGCCTGTGGGGAAGACAACAAGAAGAGATCAACTGCCACTATTTTTGTGCGAGAAGAATAGTTGCTGAGGAGATGTCAGGTGGACACGGCCCCTTTGTCAAACCCATTCAGAGGCAAACTTCCAGGCCCCTTCCTATTGCGTACCAACTTCCGTTCCGCAAAGTTCAATGGCCTGCAATTTGCGACAACAGAAGAAACAAGAAGAAGTTGGAGTACCCGTTCAAGTCTTGGAAATGCCGTGCATCCCTCAAATATCGACGCAAGCGTCATGAATGCTGGATATGCTCTCAAATCAGGGTACCAGTGTAATCTGATCAGTGTGAAATGAGACCATAGAGATTTTGACACTTGTTAAAATTGGATCCATTGTGTGACAGGCCCTGTTCACAACGAGCCCTGCCAAAAGGATATCTTCAAGTGAGCAAGCATAAGAACGGCTCATCGTTTGATGAGCAATTGGTTTTTGGTAAGACGCACTTACCAACACAAGCAAGCAGAAACGCAGACCCAGGGAGCGGTGAGCACCACCGCGCCAAGGGTCACAGGGAAAGAGGGAACAGCAACACCTTGCACAGAAGGGGGAAGCTAAGGCAATGCAAGTGGGTATAGGGTACCTCAGACGAGCGCGACAGTCTAAGAAGCAAGCGCAATTGTTCTCATTGCAAGAGAACGGCAAAAGGGCAGGCGGCCCAATTCGAGATGGACGAGGGTGGGGCAGACAGCTAATTCCGCTACGTGCAATCCGATATGTGCAACATGTATCTACAACCACGGAATTAGAGCAGCAAAGCATTAGAACAGTACCGGCGTTCGAGCGACAAAGCGGATACTTAAGAAAGAGGAATGAGCAGTAAAAAGAGGATAGAGGGAGAACGAAGCCCCAGCAATTAGTGCTGACCCATCTTTGCCATCCTTACCCTTCGGCCGCTACGCTCTCTTCATCAGGAGAGTGTCCTCTACCTACTACGCCCGTCGCGTCGGATACCGTGTTGACACCTCTACACATTTCCTTGCTCAATACGTTGCACTTTCTTCCACTGGAACCAGCTCGCCATGACCCATAACTCCACAACCGGGAAATGAAGCTTCACATCTCAAGTATGGAAGCAGTGCAGGAGGTGCTGTATTAAACTTTCAGTTGATTGAAGTTCTGCTATATTATTTGTCTGCACGAGGAGCTTTTTGTCATTTGTCATGACCTTGCCCATCTTTCAGGTGTTACCGTCACCAGTGCTCCTTTCATCCATATTAACCTCTCTCAGTTTCATTTCTGCCATAACCACTACAATCATACTACATATTCCATGGAATATAAAGCATGATCGTAGTGGTAGTTGGCAAACTAGAAGCGGCTCGTCATGAGCCTTCGAATAAGGGGCACAGCATGGGCACTGTGTTTTCATAGGTGCTAGATGCGGAGGGAATAATTCCGGTCTGAAGCCACTCTGTTCGTTCCGAAGGCACACATTAGGAGAAGCAGAATCCTGCTATGAACACGAAGAGTCAAGTCAATGTGACGCGCAAGGATTTCTATCTGCAATGGAGGTTTCTGGTAAACAGACGTTTGCAACAGCAGATATATGATCAGGAAGGGGGCACAGGAAATTTGACTGAATATGGATTTAGCCTTTCAAGGATGTCATGACCAGGTGTCTTATGGATTGCGTTTTACGCGCAGTTCGTATTGACAATCCTTACCCCGCTTTTATAACGAAAGTGCATGCGTGAGGCTCAGAATCTGCAGAGAAAAGTATTGACTGTGTTTCCCAACATTCCGCGGTCGCAGTTTTTACCACAAAGGGAGGTACTTCAATTACTATCTATGCTTGTTGCCCACGGCGATGCGAACAGTATGAACGTCTGCAGAAAGACAAATAAATCGCGCCTGGGGCCAGTCTTGGCTTCAAAAAATGTTCATCTCTACTCACTTTCAAGAAATCTCTGGGTATTATGCCCTCGACGTCGCTCTGTCCGAAATAATTCAGAGCTCAACATCCATTACTAACACAGAGGGGGTTGATATATTACCAAAAGAGATAATGACAATGCTCGCCGGGGTTCCGAAACGTTTCTTTAACAGCAAGGATCACCAACGTCGAAGTAACTGGTTACTTTCCGAAGAACCATTGTAATACCATGTCGCCTGGGGGCTTTTGTAATACTTGACATGGCTTCGAATAAGTGGCTTGCCTCATGGAGAGCCATTGAATCCGCTAACAGGAAAGATATCGCTCCAATATACCCGGTCTGTGACGACCTTGGAGAGGTTCCATCGCGCAAACTGACAGAATGTGCTCAACGCTCTCTTCAAAATGGAGAAGACGAGCTTCTTACTCGTGCAGATGGTCTCCTGTGCCTCCGTGCCATTAAGGTTGTTGAATAGCACTGTTTTAGCCCTCAAGACTGTCTGTCAGCCCTCTGAAGATGGCGTTATCAATTGCAGGAATTTTTGAGCCCACTACATCATGGGCTAGTGTCCTTCATTCATTCGGGTTGGTCACCTCATATGAAAGTATAGAGCGATTCAGGGAGCTGTTCATAGCGGAACGGGAGGAGTCTGCTTAAAGAAGATTTCAAAATTTGATCTTGGGCGACAGGTTGATAACAATTCAGATAGACAACTTTGACATCATGCCCTTCCATAGCGTAAAGACGTCAGGAAATCTTTACATATGGTCAGTGGCACAAAAAGTCAGTTCATAGTTCAGAACAGAATTACGTTTCACGATAACCAGTTGACATCAGCTGTGCGTAAAGAGTTGGACCACTATCTCGACCCCCGAAAGACGCTACCTTCTCCTGCCGCCTTCGCCCCTTCCTTCAAGAAAATAGCGGATAAATGCATACTGAACGATTTCTATGGTGTCGTCTTCGAAATTGCATATCAGAACAGGGAAATTCTGCTTGCATTCTCCAGGGAGAGGGCAATGTACACTCAGAGCAGCGTGAGATACTTTATGAATGTCAGCGTTTGAACTTCAGATCATTACCGCTGTCCTGCTTCAAGCAATGCCGCCGTACAGACCCAGAAATTTCCTTCCTATATGATCAGGACGTTATAATTGTTGATATAAGTCGCATGAGTGCTGCTAATATATTGACCATACATGGAAAACTCGCATTTCTTAAACAGTGCCTTCGCCCGGTTGAAGAAGGAACTCCGCCGTACACTATTCGAAGCAGAGACTAACCCACTTACAAGATGATTGTAAAGATTTGCCGTAAGTCGTACTTGGAAGGTCAGCGAAAATTCTGGAAGCGATGCAGAATACGCTGAGCTCAAAGTTCAGGAGTGGCTTATTGCCTTCCCGGGCTTCTTTCATGTACAGAAGCAAAGCATGTATCCCCCCTGCAAGGAAATGTTGCACAATCTCGGGTTGACAGAATTGGCACAATGTGCTCAGCAGTCTTCCTGTCAGAGTCCGAATAAAATGAAGCATACTCATGCTCGCAGCAAACACTCTCTACTTTCCAGCATATGAGGTGCGCTCATAATACATACTTCCGATCTCATTCAGGCAGAATTCCCGGATTTGGAGGGCTCTCCGCAGAACTTCCTTGCAAGCACAGCATCCCGTGATGCGAGCAGTACCCACTCGAAACTGCTGAAATGTACTGCAGACAGATTCTCAAATAAGGAAATATAGATGGGCCGACTTCTTCGTCAAAGATTGTAGCATTTTTGGCAACAGCCCTAATGTGAGGCACTTTGAGGGGCTGTTCTTTTGCGTGCTTGTTACCAACAGTCGAGTTTCCTGTTTGTTCCGAACAGGCCACACAGATGTCCCGGACAGCCTCAGGTTGGTCTAAATCAACATAATGCACAGTTCAGGGCATTTGAACTAGCAAAAGCTGCACCTCTAGTATGCTTTCTTCGTTAGATAATGCCCAGAATTGCCTTCGATGACATTTTCACGAACACACCAGGGGTCATGTAACTAGAGCACCGTCATTAACAGGAAGTATCGGATGTTCTTATGAAAACATTTGGTTGGCTACACGTTTACTTAGATGTGATTTTGAAAATACTCATTATTCGCATTGTGAAAGGACTTAATGTGTTCATGCTGCCGTACCTGGAAACAGCTGGTGCATGGCTGTTAGATGTAACAAGAGTGTAGTGCAATACCCGTCTCGGGTAGGGGGGAGGAAGGAAGTGGAAAAGGAAAAAAATTGGATACTGTAGTCCGGGTTTGGGGGACACACGTGTGCGACGAAGCGCACGATTATTTTAATTATTTAATTTATTTACTAATTAGATCTAGAATCTAGAGCCGGGAGCTACTGTACTCGCCCCGGCGGGGCTCTATATAACTTAGCCCTTTGACCGAACAAGTCAATAAACCAACCCGAGTTGCCGGAGTTGAATGTCGCCTTGGTCGAAGTCCGTCTCTACCAAGACGCTCCCTTTTACCTAAGCCTACGGCATCCTCTATCGCTCGGGAATCCCTTCTCTCTTTCTTTTATTTCCCTATCCTTTTCTATCTCTAATTCTACCTATTTTCCCCTTATCTAGTGTTGGTGCCATCGGCCTCGGTTGCGACCGAACCGGTGTAGGTGTCTTTGCCGTCGGGCGACACAGTTGACGTAGCGCTGCTACTGTGACCCATTTTCCGACGGAGACCGTTGTAACGACGTCTCCCTCGAAGGGCTCCGTCGTGTTACGAGCCAGTGTTAGTGCCATCGGCCTCGGTTGCGACCGAACCGGTGTAGGCGTTTCGAGCCATCGGGCGGCACAGTTGACGTAGCGCTGCTACTTTCATTTCATCCCGTCGGGCTGCGTTGCGACGCCCCCGTCGAAGGCCTTGTCGCGTTACAAGGTGTCGAAGAAGCTCAACGAGCATTGGCCTTACAACCCAGTGGAACCGGGGTACCTACGTACGCGCCCCACCACACACTCGTCGAGCAGTTCTCTTCGCAAGTCTCTACCACACCGATCCCGGGCCGGGCTATTTCTCTGTGCCCCCCCTAACACGGATCTGAGCTACTACGAGTCGCAAGCTCGTTTAAACGGAGAAGGGAGAGTCGGACACTCCGTAGCGCTGTGCCATCGGCAGTTCTTCTTTTTGCTGCTGTCGTTGTTTTTGCTTGACCATCGGACCGCGGTCTCTGCCCGACAGGCGCATTGCACTACAAAAGTGGTCTCCCGACCTAGAAATTGTTTTATCTACGACAAGGAAGTGGTCTGGGTAACGGACCTTTTTTTATTTTCTTTTTGTTTGTAACTTTTTTGCTGCGTAGGTCCGCTCGTACGAGCGATGTCAACAAGCGCACCGGGGACGTCGGTCCCGGGGCGAGTAGAAGCGGATCGGCACGAGCGTCGAGGATCCCGAGGGGTCCTCGCACCCGGAGCCAGGCCAATACGGCCACGGACCCCAGAGATCAAGAATCCCCTACGGGGATAGCCGCCGACAAGACTGACCTCGACGAGAAGTTGGAGAAGATGAGCAGCGAAATTCGCGAAGAAGCGAAGAAAAATCTCGAGGCTGAATTAGCCCTCGTCCGGAAGCAACTAGAGTTGCAAGCATCCGAGTTCCATACGTTTTAGGAGAGCTATCGGCTCGAGTGGATCTCGTCGAGAAGGAGCGAGGAGATGCGACCGACGGTCTGGAGCCGGAGGTCCTAGCCTCGTTGAAAATTTCAGTCAAGGACGCGAGGCGCGACGCGAATCAAGCCTTGGAGTCCTTAGGAAAATTTAGAACAAGCATCGATGACCGATTCGATCGCGCCGCGCAACGTCTCAAGGACCTCGAGCAGGCCGCGGATCAAGCTCCGCAAGGATCGGACGACGAGCCGCTCCCTTCGGGTAGAGAGGACGACCGTCGGTCGAAGAAGGACAAGCCCGCTCGGCAGGAGAGTTCTAAGTCGAAGCCCTCGAAGAAGGACAAGCCCGCTCGGCAGCGGAGTTCTAAGTCGAAGCCCTCGAAGAAGGACAAGCGACGTACAAGCAAGGGTCACTGTAGTGACGATCCGGAGAACCGCGACTCACAGTCGGAGTCGCTTGGTCCCTCCGAAGATGGTAACGGCGGTTCGTCGAACCATTCGGGCGATTCCGAACGCCGTTCAGAAGAAGGAAACGGAATTTCGTTAAGCAAGAAAATTTCATCCAGACGAGGCGGAGTCACTTCGTCCGCCTCGCGGAGAGACAAGGACGCGGAGCCCGAAGATGTCGCAACGCGGCGCGGGCCGCGATGGGAGGAGTTGGAGGAGCTGAATCCGACCAACTACCTCTTCAAGAAGTTACTTTCGTACCGAACGTACCGCTTGCGGAACCCGCAGACATATTTGTCAAGTTCCCGGCGGACCGCCGTACGAAAAATCAGGAGAGATATTCCGCCTAAGGTGAAGAAGGACAACACGTTCACAGGTCAAGACGGGGTCCTTGTGTTGGATTTTTTGGCAAAATTAGTTCAGTAGTTCGATACTCAAGAAATGAACGAGGGGCAAGCGATCCGCCTGTTGCCTGAATTTTTAAGCGGCATCGCCTTGAGACAGTACACTTCGGTGTCTCAGACGGCCGGGGCCCATCACGGAAAGATATCCGTTTGGTCGGAGGCCTTACAGTGGTTGTTGAGGAGTTTCGCAACCGACGAGGCGATCCGTCAAGCCGTGCTCGCATTGCGAGAAGTTCAGCAAAGACCGTCTGAAGACGAGATGGAATTTTATATCCGTCTGACGGACGCAAGCAATCGATGTGGAAACGTATATTCGATGGAAGAACAGATGACGATGTTTATTGAAGGACTCGATTCGAGTATCAAGCCGATGGTATCTCAATACCGACAAGACAATCGGGACGTTTCGTTTTTGAGACTAGTTAAGTACGCGAAGGCGCATGGCTCGGCGAGCCGCGCTAAGGACAAGAAGACCAAGAAGGTCACGATTCAGATGCCGTCGACGTTCAGGGCGGGGAAGAAGCCGAGGGCTTCTTATCCCGGTCGCAAAAGTCAGGCCGCCGTCCATTTAGCCGAGTCCATGTCCGCGTCAGATGAGCGCGGTGCGCATGGAAGTAGCGAAAATCACTACGAAGGAGCGTTAGTAGCCGAAGGCGAGTTCATTGAGCCATCGGAGGGCTACGGACACGAGGACTACGGGGACAGCGGGTCGTCAACTTTACCGACGCCTGCATACACGACGGAGTCGTTTTCAGAGCCCACGGATCCCGTGATGATGTTTCGGGGGCGCGGCCACACGCCGGCGCCGCGCATTCAGATGGAAGACAAGGGTACGACGTTTCGAAGGCCAGGCTGGATGGGAAGGCCGCAACGTCAAGGAAGGCCGCCGGCCCGTGGAGGACCTAGGCCGCAATATCCCGTCAAGACGCACGGTCTGGTGTGCTATCATTGCTATGAAAATGGCCACGCCGCGTCAACGTGCATTCTTTCCCTCCGGGAAATGCACGGGTTTTTGGAAAATTATGAGGCGTTGTCTCCGATGGAGAGGTTAGGGATACCATCGACGAGTTACCTGAAGGTCAAGAATTGGTTCGATTCGCAGACGGCGAGCACGCCGAGTGCTTCAACGCCGAGGCCGAACCAACCCTCCAGAGGGCCCACCGCGGGGCCCGCGCCGTCGGATGTGAGAAGGATCCCGCAGCGGCAGGAAAACTAAAGAGGGGAATCTCGCATGAGTCGCGAGAGGCACAGGGTCGACGTACTGTGCCCGGGGCTCAGCCCCGTTCCCCGTCTCTAAAGGAAAAATCAGGCCTCGAGGAGGAGGTTGTTGGATTGGTGGATAAGCCAAGCCCAAAGGGCCAGCTCAAGTCAAGAAAATTTTGAGCCGAGCCCGACATCATCCGCTGGAAGAAGTTCGAAGACCCTGGTACAGGGTTAAGCGAAGGGAGTGTCCCGAGAAGATTTTGGTCCTTGCGCGAAAAAACTATAAAGTTTACGCGGACATCGGACCCACAATTGGATTGATGAGCCGGGTGTTGTCTGTTTTAGACATCGGCGCGGGACCAAACCTTGTGCGAAAATCGGAACTCCCAGCTGGAATGGAATCTCTAGTGTCCTACGGACCGACCCAAGATATCGGCGACGCCAACAATAGGCCACTCCGGACTCTCGGCACAATTAGAATGCCTGTGAGGCTTGGAAAATTTGTGGCCGCAGCCGAGTTTATTGTATGCGAAAAACTAGCCGTCCCGCTAATTCTAGGCGCGGACTACTGTGACCGGTTTGTGGAAGCAATTTATCCAAGGAAGAAAACGGTTGAGTTGGCGGATTTCTCGGAGGTCCCGATAGTTAGGCGGTTCTCGACGAGAAAAGGGAAGAAGAATCTCGTCGCGGGAGAGGACGAGAATGATGGAAAGGGGGAGCGAATTTCCCCTAAGGTAAAAGTGGCAAGAGCCAGGACTATCGAGCCAGGGACGCAACGCGTCGTGGAATGCACCTCGAAGAGGGCGGGCTTGGTTGTGGTTCAGCCGTACTCGTCGTTGTACGAAAGGCACGGGTTGACGTGCACGAATGGTGTCGTTCAGGTTGAGCCTGACAGGCCATTTCGTTTACTCGTTGCGACTTTTAGGGCGTACCCTGTCAGGGTGCAAAAAGGCCAAGTGGTGGCAGAATTATTACCGCACCCGAGAGCCGCGCCCGAGAGCAAAACCACCATTGGTGAAGTTCTCGTAATTCAAGAAAGGAAGAAGGAAAATTTTCCTAATTCCACCAAGACGCCTACGGGCGAGACAAGGTGCGAACCGTCGGATCAAGCGCGCGAGGACCAGCCAGAAGAACGGTCGGCAGGGCTCTCCGCGTCGGCATCTACGAAGCCGCAACGCAGGATTGAGCCGCCACCGCCGGACGTAGAGGACCTCGACCTGAGCCACGTGCCGGAACGGCTGCGCGAGCGGTTCCGTCGGATGTTGAAGAAGTATTCAAGGATGTGGGATGGGACGCTTGGCGAAATTAATACCACAGTCCATCGGATCGAGTTGATCCCCGAGACTCGTCCCATCGCACAAGCCCCGTATCGGGCCGGGCCTAAAGCCCGCGAAGTAGAAGATGCAGAGGTGCAGAAGATGTTGGAGGCAGGAGTGATAGAACCAGCGCAGTCAGAATGGGCGTCGCCCGTGTTGCTGGTGCCCAAGCCGGACGGGTCAATGCGTTTTTGCGTAGACTACCGCAGGCTGAACGCAGTGACGGTGAAGGACACGTACCCCTTACCGCGCATGGATGAGTGCCTGGACTCGCTTGGTGACACCAAGGTTTTCTCCGCGTTGGACGCGATCTCGGGATATTGGCAGATGCCTATCCCTGAGCGCGACCGCGACAAGACCGCATTTTCGTGTCACTCAGGACTGTATCGCTTCTCAAGAAAGCCCTTCGGGCTAACTAACGCGCCAGCGACGTTTCAGAGAGCAATGGATATCCTGCTCTCTCCGTTCCGTTGGAAGTGCTGTTTGGTGTATCTGGACGACATAATAATTTTTAGCAAGTCGTGGGAGGAGCACATCGTGCACGTGGATGAGATATTTTCTGTATTGGAGAAGGCAGGTGTGAAGCTCAAGCTTCGCAAGTGCGAATTTTTCGTCGAAAAGATCAAGTACCTGGGCCATGTCGTTCGGCCAGGTACATTGGAAGTGGACGCTGCGCGAACCGTCGCATTGGAACAAGTGAGGTACCCTCAAACGCAGACCCAGCTCAGGAGCTTCTTGGGACTTTGTAATGTCTACCGCAGATTCGTTCCGCATTATGCGAAAATCGCGCATCCGCTCAATCAACTGTTGAAGAAAGGACAACCGGTCCAGTTGGAAGGATTCGACGAACCGTGCAAGAAAGCTTTTCATAAGCTCAAGGACGCCATCTTGGCACCGCCGGTGTTGGCGCTGCCGAAGAAGGACCTACCCTACTCGGTAGATACCGATGCAAGCGACTCCCAAATAGGCGCTGCACTATTTCAAACACACCCGGATGCGCAACGCAAACCCATCGGGTTCTTTTCAAGAACGTTAGCCGCAGCCGAGAGAAACTATTCTGTATCAGAAAAAGAATGTCTAGCGGTAATTTGGGCCGTACAGACTTTAAGACCATATCTATATGGCGAGCACTTCGTCGTGCATACCGACCATGCCTCATTGAGGTGGTTGATGAACGTAACCGACCCCAGCGGGAGATTAATCCGATGGAGGCTACGCCTCTCGGAATTCCATTTTGAAATCAAGTACAAAAAGGGAAAGGCTAACAGCCAGGCGGACGCTTTGTCAAGGTTGCGAACCGCAGGAGAAACCGTCGACGAAATCGACGACGAAATCCCTTGCTTTATGGCCAAACCGGCCGAGGGTACAGTGGAGGACGAGGAAAGTATTGACGCGGCAGACGACATCCTCGCTCTTGAGGGGGGGACCGCCTCTGATCGCCTCGATCAATTCCAAGCTGACACTCCGGAGGAGCTCATTCGCGAGCAAGCTGTCAACCCTTTCTGCAACCGCATCAAGGAAGAAATGGACGCCGGAAAGGTGAGAACGTTCAGCATGGAGACCGAGGAACTCGAAGGAACTCTATGCCGTACCGCGGCGGAGTTTGTACAAGTGGTGATACCACAATCGTTAAGGGACCGCGTCCTGGGGTTAAGCCATTACGCAAAATTGGCAGGCCACCCGGGAGGCAGGAAACTTTACAAGACTTTGAGAAGGTATTTTTATTGGCCTACGATGGCCCTAGACTGCTACGCAGTCGCGAAGAATTGCGCCGCATGTGCGCGGGAAAGGGTGAAGTTAAGAAAAACACGAAGGAAATGAAGCTGTTCACGCCAAAAGCGCCGCTGGAATTTGTCGCCATCGACATCCTCGGCGAGTTAATTACAACTAAACGAGGGAATCGGTATATTCTCTTGAGCAGCGATCGATACTCGAAACTGGTACGAACCGTACCGTTGAAGAAGATATCAGCTGCGCACATCGCACAAGCCTTCGTTCACCATTGGGTATTCGTGTACGGACCGCCGGTCAAGCTGCTGTCCGACAATGGAACACAGTTCACGGCCCGGTTCTTTCCGAACGTCTGCCGAATTCTCGGCATACGCAATGTGTTCACGACTACGTACCACCCGCAAGCCAACGGCCAAGTTGAGAGATTTAACCGCACGCTGACTTCCGTGTTGCGAAAATACGTTGGAGAGCATCCCAAGGACTGGGACTTATTTAGCGACGCTGTGACGTTCGCCTACAACACACAAGTCCATCGAACTACGAACATTGCGCCCTTCGAGCTGGTGTTGGCTCGGGCGCCGAGAAACATTGCGTTACAAGCGCAACCAACTTTGGAGAACTTCAGCTCGTCACGAGCATACTACCTGAAATGGCAGTCGTGGTTGGAGAGCCTAATGCGAAGCGCCGATAGAAGTTTGCGAAAGGAACAAGCCCGATACAAGCGAAATTTCGACGCACGCCTTCGCAAGCCGCAATACGAGATCCCACCAGGGTCCTACGTGTTCCTCCGGAAGGAGCAGGGCACGGCTAGCGAACCGAAACATAAGCTCGCACAAGTCGCTACAGGGCCTTATCAGGTCAGAAGATCGGATCAACATACGGTAGTCATTGCCATTGGCGATCAGGAGGAACGCGTATCGCGAGACAGGGTGGAATTAGCCCCAAGCCCAATGGACCATGCGCCGATAACCGGCCTACGTCAAGCGCTACAGTTCCTGGGAGAGCCGGAGTTAAACGAAGAAGGAGAGGCAACGGAGGACGAGGAACGTCCTCACACCCGTGCGCCTACGACGGGGGACCAGGATAATTTAGTTGGTCAAACGCCGACAGCGGAGACACCTCCAAACCTACGCGAGCTCGGAACGTCCAGAGAAGAGGACGAGTTGGAAGATCTTCAGAAGGGGGAAGGAAACAGTTCAGAGAAAGGAGAGGAAACAGAGAACACGGAATATGTAATCGACCGGGTCGTCGACCACGATTATCAAAATGGTAATTTGATTCTCAAGGTGGAATGGTACGGTTATGCGCCCGAGGACGCGACGTGGGAGCCCATTGAGCAATTACCCCGCAGTGCGGCCGTCACGTATTTCCGGAGGAAGAAACTGCCCCTCCCGCCGCAAGTCGCACGCGCGAGACCAGGATGAGCTCCATACGCAATGTGATGATGGAAAGCGAAAAGAAGACGCGAGCCGCAACCAGTTTCCTATGTTTTTACCTTCTTAACTATTCTGTTTCGTTTTTGTTTTTTTGGTTGTTTTGTTTCTTTATGTTTGTTTTCCCTTCCGGAGACGCACCTAGGTCGGTCATTCCGGAAGGATCGTGCGTAATGTCAGAAGAACACGACAGGCGCCCAAGGGCGACAAGGGACTGCGAACCGCCGATCGTGATTAAGGCTACACGCTGTATCTCGAGTCGAGGAAGGAGAGGACGGATCGCGTGAAGGAAGTTCAGAGAGACAAGTGTCGCGAGGAAAAACGCGGAACACAGAAGGGTTGTGTGAATTTTTACAATGATCCGGGAACGACACTGACGATTGAGAGGCATAGGGCGTTAAGAAAGGCGTGAAGTCGAGTTCGAGAGACTGGGACGGCCGGCAACACACCACCGGTGTCGCCCACGCCCAGAATGAGTCGAATAGAAGCCCTGATGGGAACGTCGTTGACGTACAGCGATCGATCGTGCGATACCACGACTAGCGTTTTTCTGATTCTTTTGTCGTCAATTCTTTTTTTCGTTTTGTATCGCGCAGAAGGACGCGCACGGAAGCGAGAAAGGGTAAATTCCTGTCGACAAGACAACCTCCCGTAGTTCGGGGGGGAGCCAAAAGGGATAACGCCGAGTCGGTCGGAATGCTGTCCCGCGCAGGAAGAACGAGAAGGTGTGGAAAAGAGGCAGTTGAAATGCGCGGGCACGCGCACGTGAACGAGACGGATCAAGAGGACGTGGACGATGTGAAGCGCACCGCGGAGAGAGAGGGTAGCGATAGTCGCCGGCATCGCGATCACAGGAAATGAGAGAAGGAAACTGGAATGAGTTAGGCGATTCTGCATCGGACCCCCTCACATGAATGAAGCAGCGCGCGCTGCCATGCCATGAAATGGAAAAATTTACTGTAGTCTCAGGCTGAGGTAATACACCTCCTTGGATGCGATCACGCGCTGCCGCCGCGCGCACGTGAAGGGACGCTTGGATCAGTGATCCACCCTCGTGGGACATGATTTAATCAAAAAAATGGGGATGTCGGCAGGGAGCTGCTGGACGGGCGGTGAAAGTTGAAAATTGAACACTGGTCAGTCTTCGAAATTTTAATCAAAATTAAGGGAAGGTACGGAACTTGTCGGTCATACGAGAAAGGGCTGTCGCTTGCTATAGCCAAAGGCACGAGTATCCGAGGCCGTCCGGCAGCACCGTCACCAACCACCGCGCGCGACGCCGACCACAACACCGAACAACGACGTCGTCAAACTCGTTTCAAAGGCGTTGACTACGATCGAGAGACTAAGAAATCGACGCACGGCGAGCGGGAGGGTTCCCCCACGTGTAAATCTCGGAACGACCGAATACCATCGGATACGCACACCGGCATAGGAGCCTTCCCCCCCTCTCCCCAAAAACCGCGACTATTTCTGTTCGCAAAAATCCTGGTCGCTCGCAGCGGCGAACGGAAGACGAAAGAAAGAAGGGGAACGGAACGTTATTTATTTATTCATGAGAGGATCGAGAGTCTCGCGCCTTCTTCCTCCACGGATGTCCAGGAGGAACATTGAGGAAAGGACGAATCCAACGGAGAAGAAAGTGTCGCTCGACGAGCTTGTGACCGACAATCTGTCTGTTGCTTGTAGCGACTGACGTCGCCAAGCTCACGTCCTTGTTTTTACCCCGAGCGATCCACCATGGCAATTTTCTTTCCTGTTCTTTGACTCCCTTTCTAGCTGTCTGTTTTTTTATTTTCTGCTCTACGTTTGTTTGCCTGTTTATTTTTTTTCTTTGTGAAGGCGGAATACATCCTCGCGCCGCGACGTCGACGCGCAAGACTAGGACAACCAAAAGGGCGCCGATCCCGACGAGACCACCACGTTGGAGGGAGATAAGAAGGTGGATCCAGGCCTATACGCACGACGTGTGGACGCGACAAGTTATGGCAGGAATTGCCTGGTTCAGTCGAAACCCCCGGATTGCTACAGTAGTGTATCCGACGGACCATGCAGGGAAGGCGCTTGGCGCTGACCACGATCGACAGATTGGGGACAGAAACTCGTCGAGCAGGGAGAAGTTATGTTTCTTTCGTTTTCGCTTTTGGCTTTGTCTTGCTTCGCCCTATTCTATTTTTTTGACGTCGGAGACGCGATTGCGTCCCTCGGACGCTGACCGGCAAGACCACAAGGTCCCCGAAGGAAGGAAGAGAGCGATCTCCGAACCGACGTATCGTTGCCGTACGGTTACTATTTTAATGTGAAAATTACAAGTCATCCGTTGACCTGGGAGAAGGAAGGGTTAAATGGGGGCAAAATGTGCAACAGCCCTGCAAGGCAGTCAGACAAAAAAAAATGACTAAGGCCGGAGTGGCTACGGCTCATGTCTACGATCGAGGAATTGTCCGAGGATGCGCAACACGGAAGCGTACGACGAGTGGGAGGGCAGCCGCACCAATTCTCCCCCGCGAGACAGAGAGAATGCAGAGCCCGTGGAGATTACGTGGAAGAATTATCGCAGTTTCGTTCAGTTTTTTTTTGTTTTGTTTCGTTTTTTTTGTCGTGTGAATTGAGCACCAGGGCATTTGTTGAGAACGTTAGTCCACTCCCTGGGTAATCTAATATTGAATTGAATGACCCGCGTTATTTGATTTGCTCACTACAGTGTACGTTTCTAATACTTTCAAAGAAAAGGGTTCGTGGAATTGAGGAGATAATTGAAGAGAAGGAAGAAGGGATCGCGGATCGCAACGAGAGCAGGGGAGCGCCGGACGAAGGGTAACTAATCGCTAACAGGCCAAAACTGGGATCGACTCTCGCTTTGACCGTCCGAACGGACGAGACGCAAAGGGACCAAGTTCCGATCGTGTTAGAAGGCTGGCTGATTTTTGTTTGTTGTGTGTGGCTACGGATAGAAGGCTGGAGAACAAAAGGGAAAGGCGCACTACGCACCTCCCCGGGGGAGCACATCGTGATGTCGACATCGAACCGATGGGACGAGCCCTTGTGGACTCACACATTCGAAGACGTCTAAACTTTACTGTGTCACAGCCGCGACGTGTTGGATAAAGAGGAGGAAAAGGAAATCGAGGGAAAGGAAGACGTTCGTGTTGGATAAAGAGGAGGAAAAAGGAAATCGAGGGAAAGGAAGACGTTCGTGTTGGATAAAGAGGAGGAAAAAGGAATCGAAGAGAAGGAAGACTATGATGGATAATGGTGTGACGTCAGGGAAAATCTAATTCTCACTTTCACAGGTTCTTCGCACTCGCTGTGTCGCAGCAACTGCAAAGAAAATATACATCCCCCTGCCGGTGGTCTGGAGTTTCTTTTCGGACTGGACGTTGGCATGGATGGTGATTTTAAGTGTTGTTAAGCGCACAACCGACAAGAGGAAGAACGGGCTCCCGTTTGGTTCACGCGGCGCTTTTGCGATATTGTGATGAGGGAATCGGCTGCAGGCTGCCCGAAGCCCCACGTATACCCCTACTGTCAGTGCGAAGTTCCTTTCCTTCGCCATGTTGCGTTACGGGCAAAGACGGCCGCCGGACATGCCGCAAGAAACGCACATCGAGAATAGGAGGAAGAGAATGTGCCACAAAAGAGGAGGAAAGTGAAGGTAACGGGGGATACGCAGGTGGTTCATTTATTATCCAAAAGCTACAGGATGACGTCAATAACCAGACGTCACCCCAAACGGGTAATAATCCGAGAACGGATCACGGGGAAGTCGCTCTAAGCGGCAGGTCATTGGGGCGGCACACCCAAGGATTTTTCCTTCGGGAGTGAGGTAACGAGTCGAGCAAGGACTCGCAGATCATCGAGGGAAGCCCCTTGGAGAGCTTCACCTTCGATGCCATGAGCGCGGAGCAATGTGCAGTAGATGTCAATGGCTCCGTCGCTCTTTTTGGGAATTGATGGGGACGGTGGGGAAGAAAACGCTTCCCTAACCGACAGAGTTTCAGTATGCCCTGCCGAGGGGATATCGACAGCAGGAGGAGCAGCGGCAGGGGCTGCAGGGAGAGGGGAATCTGGAGCAGACGGTCGGGGGCAAACGTCGTCTGCGCGGGGATCTATGGCTCGTATGGGAGCTACGTCAGGGGTTGGAACTTGGTTGCCGAATTGGCGACTGAGGCGCGCTTCGGAGGGAGACCACAAGGCGGATGTCCAAGGGTTGAACCAGACAAAGTCACCCGCCGCATTGTGACTTCGTCCGGGAGAAAAGGACGGGCGTCGCCTCGCGAAGGATCGGGATGAGTTGATAGGGGGAACAACATCCCAGTCGACCTGATTGATCTTTTCGAGTAAGGAGTGCAGTTCGAAGTCGGTGTCTGCTCCGCCCAAGGGCACAGTATAGTCCAAAAGGCACATGAGCTCGACGAGCTTCGGAGGAAGATACCAAAGCCGCCAACAATCGTACGCCTCCCAGAGCAAGGTGGCGGCTACCTTCACGCACCACTCCGTCAAAAAGACAACCCACAACCCGTGACGAGGATCAGTGAGATGGCTTCCAAAGTAGGTAAGGATGGGACCGAGCTCTGCCCAAAACCCTTGGCAGACCTCAAATTGTCCCCACCACGAGGGGAGTTGCTGGTACCGGTTGGGATAGTGTGACCGAGCAATTTCCCCCGCCTCAACCATTTAGTAAGCTAGGAAATATCCGGTGTCCGATCTCATCTTACGCTCGAATCGGACCGTATGCTGGAAGAAGGGGATGTTCCCGCCTTTCGTATATCGGAAATTGAGGGGGAGGATTGCGCGCGTGTATGACAGGGCATCGTTAGTCACCGTCAGTTGGTTATGCCACAGGCGGTCCGCCTCGAGCACGGGGTCACCCCGTGTCCAGCTGAAGAGGTTGTCGGGGTAATCACGCTCCCCCTCCGTGCGAAACTTCCACGTGTCACATCCGAAGGACGGAGGGATGAGGGCATCGGATAGGGATAGGTCGAGACGGTCGAGAACGGCTTCCATGAACCGCAGGGATAGGCCCTGTCGGCCACGAGGGGAGGAACGACGCAGGATAGAAGGGGGAATGGCGACACGGGCACGCCAATCGTAGGAGGAAATAGCTAGAAGGGGAAGGTGACCCGGCAGCATCCCCGCACCGTCGGCAAAGTCGCGCCCGATGCTAGTGACGTCGCGCACGTCGATGGCGGAAAACCAAGGAGTGGCCGCGTACAGTAAGGGATAGTCGCGCATGGATTTACCTTGGAGCTCGGCTAGTGAGGGGTATCGACAAGGGGCTGATGAAGGATGGAGATCGGGATGAAAGACCGGTTCAGGAACGTTGGTGTTCGGGGGAAGTCAGGGTATGGAAGGAAGGTCGCTAGGAATGGAAGGCGTGTGTGAGAAGCCCACACCGCGGCGACCGCGGGCGGTATGTCCGACAGTGGGATCCGATGAAGGAAACATGGAGATCGTCTTACTCTCACGCGAGCGGCGACCGATGGTCGGGAGAAAAAGGAAGAAGTTGGGAAGCAAGGGAGTGAAGCCGCTGCGCGAGAGCGCTCAGAAGGGGGATATGTAGTGCAATACGCACCTGGAAAGGGGGGTGAAAAGAAAGGAAAACATTTGGATACGAAAAGTAGTCCGGGTTTGGGGGACACACGTGTGAATAATTGCACAGTTTTAATTTTTAATTATTTTATTTTATTTAGTTAATTAGTTGGCATTAATTTTGCTGACACTAGATTAGATCTAGAATCTAGAGCCGGGAGCTACTGTACTCGCCCGGCGGGGCTCTATATAACTTAGCCCTTTGACCGAACAAGTCAATAAACCAACCCGAGTTGCCGGAGTTGAATGTCGCCTTGGTCGAAGTCCGTCTCTACCAAGACGCTCCCTTTTACCTAAGCCTACGGCGTCCTCTATCGCTCGGGGTTCCCTTTTCTCTTTCCTTTATTTCCCTATCCTTTTCTATCTCTAATTCTACCTATTTTTCCCTTATCTTGTGTTGGTGCCATCGGCCTCGGTTGCGACCGAACCGGTGTAGGTGATTCGAGCCATTGGGCGACACAGTTGACGTAGCGCTGCTACTTGTAGTATAACCCCCCCCCTGGGGCTTTATCTTAGATTAGATCAACTCAGAATCGGATCGGTTACTGTAGAGCTCGATGCTCTACAGTACCACCACGTGTACCCCCGAGTACAGGGGGCGCACGTGTACACGTGTACGCGCGGGACCGCAGAACGCACACACACGTGTACTGTCAGCCCCGATGGCTGACAGTATTACAGTGTCGACCGACCGCTACAGTACGTCGCTACAGTACATCGGTACTGTACTATTATGATAGGTTATTATGTACATTAAATATGGAGCGGACCGGCGGCGGTGGAGGAGGACAAGCACGGACTTGTCACCCACCGACCGTCAAGGTCCGACTTCCCGCTTATTCTAATGTAGCGTTCGCTAACTACCTTACAGCGGCACCGAGCGCGGGTTGAGGACGCGCGCGGTACGCCCACGAGTCGGCTCCGCCTCCACCCGTCGGTACTGGATCGTTACCCAGTACCGCGCCGGGGCGTCGAGGCGTCGAACCGCTCGCGCGTACCGGCGTCCTCCCCGTTCCCGCTCTACCACGCTACCCGGGCCCGCTGCCCGGTGCCGTTAGCTGGTGTCCCGCTTCACCCCCGTCTTCCCGTTCGGACGGGGTCTACGTCGAGCTGTGCATACACCCCTCTCCGTTGGGGGTGTTTATGCTACACTACTGTGACCCATTTTCCGACGGAGACCGTTGCAACGACGTCTCCCTCGAAGGGCTCCGTCGTATTACGAGCCAGTGTTGGTACCATCGGTGTCGGTTGCGACCGAACCGGTGTAGGTGTTTCGAGCCATCGGGCGGCACGGTTGACGTAGCGCTGCTACTTCCCGTCTGGCTGCGTTGCGACGCCCCCGTCGAAGGCCTTGTCGCGTTACAAGGTGTCGAAGAAGCTCAACGAGCATTGGCCTTGCAACCCAGTGGAACCGGGGTACCTACGTACGCGCCCCACTCCACACTCGTCGAGCAGATCTCTTCGCAAGTCTCTACCACACCGATCCCGGGCCGGGCTATTTCTCTGTGCCCCCCCCAATCAGGGATCCGAGCTACTACGAGTCGCAAGCTCGTTTAAACAGAGAAGGGAGAGTCGGACACTCCGTAGCGCTGTGCCATCGGCAGTTCTTCTTTTTGTTGCTGTTGTTGTTTTTGCTGGACCATCGGACCGCGGTCTCTGCCCGACAGGCGCATTGCACTACAGGGTGGAAGGAGGCAAACAGCTTGCGGCTTCCTTCATCGATAAAGGTGATCATGTACCGGTTGTTATCGAGGGAGAGAGGGGTGATGGGGCCACACATGTCGGTGTGAAGGTGTGTGCCAGGGGCTGCGGCGCGTGGGTGACCATGGAATGGAGAGCGGGATTTCTTTCCCACGAGGCAGCCCGTGCATATGAGGCGAGGAGGGGGGATTTCAAGGAGGGGGGAAGGCAGGGGGCCAGATTGTGCATGGCCATATGATGAAGTTTTTGGGGATGTATGTGGCCTAGTTTGAGGTGGAATTGATGGTATGTGGAGTCAGAAGGAGAGGGGGTGCAGTAAGGGGGGGTGGGGAGGGTGTGCGGCGCTTAAGGGATGTTTTTGACGAGGGGGAGAGGGGGCGATAGTCGGGAGTGCTGTCGTAATGGAGGGTGGGTGGGCCAGCGGGGTGCATTTGGGGGGATGGGCGCGGTGGCGTGGTTTGCTCGATCGGAAGTGGGAGGTGTTGAGGGGGGGGGGTGGATGGGTGAGGTTGGCGTGGGACGCTGTGGGGAGTTGGGATGATGTCGTTATTTGCACGTGGTACAGGCCTTTGTGTAGGTGGGCTGTGGCAATGATTGAGGATGTTGGTGGAGGGGGAAGGGGGTAGCAGATGAAGGCTTTGTCTTTTTGGAAAATCGTATCACAGTGCGAAGACAGTTGCGGTATTGACAGGAGGTTGTGCTTGAGGTGGGGCGTGACGATGGCGCGGTGGATCTTGATGCGTGTGGGTGGGGACTCGCGGTTGGGGTCGCGGGGGCGTAGAATTACGGGTCCCTGATGGGAGATAGGTGAGGGGGAACCGGTTGCGGTCAGGGTGGAGCCATGTGAGGGAGGCATGTGGGGGGGTGCTCGGCGGAGGTGTATCGGGAAGGCGGCGGAGTCGAGTACGTACGGAGTGGCGGGTGTATCGGGGTTCGGGTCCGTGTGTGGGGTCCAAGTGTTGGGCTGTGACTGGTGGTTGGGGGTAAGGGATGGCAGAGTTGATTGTTGCCAGTGCGCATAGGATTCTGGTTTGGGGGTGTGGCGGTATCTTTGGTGTGCGGGGCTGTAGCGCATATCCTCGCGCATTTTGGATATGCATTCCTCAGTGTCATGGGACGGTGTTCCGTGGAAGGAGCACCATTTCCCACGCCAGTGGTTGGGACGACGGGCGTTGCGGTTGCCACGGGATGGCGGGTCGTGGTGACCAAGAGCACGGGGGGAGCGTTGGTGAGGGTAGGTTTGGTTGGCGAGCTGTGGGTTCTGCTTGGAAAGGTAATTTTCGGCGTGCAGAAGATGGGCTTCTATCTGTTCGACGGGGAGTAAACTTGATTGGGCATGTAGGGTCAGGGCGATCGGGTTGTAGTCGGGGTGGTCGCGGAGGCCGTCAAGCAAAAACTGTGCTGCAGTGCCGGTGTTCTGTATGCCGGGATAATTAACAGCACGCATACGGGTGCGTATGTTTTTGTGTGATGTGATCTAATCAAGCATGGGCGTGCCTAGTCGGAGAGTGGTTTCTCGGGCAAGGGCAGTCAGGAGGTAAGGTGCGTTGCTGCGGTTGGCAGTGGTGATCTCGTGCAGGCGGTTGCAGAGGTCATGGGGTGGGATGGTGAGGTCACTGTCGGCCAGGAGGGAGCGAACTTCTTCGGAGAGGCTGTGAAAGATCATTGCCAGAGAAAGGCGTTTCTTGCGTGTGAAGAGGCGGAGGTCGTTGGGATCGGTGGGTGGGGGTGGATTGCTGTCCAGGTGTTGGTCACAGTCGTTGACAGATGCTACGAGGACAAGGTTGTTGTACCAATAACTGTAGTTTATGAGTGTGAGCTGCGTGACGGATAGACGCGGGCTGTCATGGGAGGAGGAAGGTTCCATGGTGGATGCGAGGACAGCTGGGGAGGGGGGAAATATGTGAGGGAAAGGAGGGGAGTCTCAGGGGGAGGAATGGTTGGTGTGTGAGTGGAGATGGACGGCCGGGGGCCGGTTGGGGTGTTTGTGTGATTGATGATCGGCCCTGGGCCGGTTGGGTGCTTGTGTGAAGTGATGATCGGCCGTGGGCCGGTTGGATGAGGGTTGATGGAAAGGGGATGAGGGGGTGGACAGTGGAAGCGGAAAAGGAAAAGGGCCTATAACCTGTAGGAGAGACTCAAGACCTTGGTCGTGTTTACTGTCGGGAGGGATATCCAGGCCAAACCCCAAGACATACCTCAGGACATACCCTGAGACATCACCCAAATCTGTAGTTTAATAATTGGTCTGCATGTGTACCACGTGTACAAAGTAGAAATCTCCCGACAAGAGGCATTTATTCCGTCAAGTGGAGGCCGTCTTTTCTTGTGTATAAGAGGGAGGACATCACCACAAGAAAATAATCGGGGGGGGGGGGGGGGGGGGGGGCCCAAAAAAAAAAAAAAAAACTTCTTTGTTCTTTTTCCCTCCTTCCCCCCCCCAAGCGGGGAGCTTTTAAAAAAGGGCAAAACCATGGG
>NW_005178504.1:114204-172526 GCF_000350225.1 Chondrus crispus | reverse complement strand
GAGGAGCGACGGCGGTGTTAAGTACCGGTGTAGGGATGTACACGTGTAAGATCCGACACGCATGCTTGCGCAGGTGAGGTTTAATGCGAAGAGCTAATGAGCAGTGTTATTGCTTACTGTAATCCTTTCATTTCATGACATGACGCAACGATGGTCGCAATAGTTGGTTCGGCAGAAAAGTGTCGATCTAGTCTCGGGACAAACAAAGAGAGTTAGAGCAAGGTAAAGTTTACTTGCGCTACCAGACCGCGCTCACCCTTGTAGATCCCGGCTAACGCCGAGACCACGTAGTGGTCATTAGTTTTGTCCGACGCTATCCCTCCACCGTCACACCCATTAGGCCTGCCGCTGCTGTGGCGGCAGGGTCCGCCAGCGCCGGAACCTCGACAGGCCGCCGAGGGGCGAGCACAACAGAGAACGACTCTTGACTGTGCAATATTCTGACAACTCGGAGGGCGCGGGGTCACAGAGCGGCTGTCGCCTGTCGCCGTCTACCTAAATATTGCACCAGAGTGCCAACTGCAGTCCAGTATCCTTAGTATCCTTCCCCTTTCATACCTCAACCATCGCCACATCGACGAAAAGGTTCTCCAGAACTTGACTAGCTCAGATCTCAGATCCTCCGACCAGTATTGGCCAATGACTGATTTCGGCGATGGGAAGGACTGTAACATCATATCTGAAATTGGTGGATGGTCTGTCGACATGAATCAGAAGATAGGCCACAATCCTAACGGTATCCAGCGAAATGTAGCAGTCATTCATAGGGAATGCACGAAGTATCTTTCGATGAAATCAAATTAAGGCTTTGGGCAAAGGAGCGGACATGCACTGTCCCAGAACGGATGGGCTTTATTTCATGGCGGTAGGGAATAATCCAAAAAATCCTGCTTGTTGTCTTGCTCTCTCAGATGGTGACAGCTGGACTTTCGGGGAATCCTTACTACAGCATCTACGCACTCACCTCAGGGGTCGGGACCGGAACGAGGAAGCCGATATCATTGCGACCACCGCAGATGATAATTTGCTCACCAATGCAAAAGGCCCTGCGGTCTGCGTTCACACAACGGCAACGCGGAAGCAACAGCCTCACGCAACGGATGATCCTGGGTACGATCCTCCTGTCGGCGGCGGGGCGGTTGCATGGAGTCTTAATCGTGGAGACTTGACGAATACCGCTGAGGCTGATAGTCGAAACGATGGTGCTGGTGCGACCGGGCAGGTTACCATTCCTTCCGCGAGAGCATCCAATAGTCGAGGATCTGCTCCTGACACGGAGAACACCGCATCTCATGCGGTCCGTGGCTGAGAGGGCTTCAGCGGCATCGTCAGAGAGTGCGTAGGCACAAGCGACGAGAACGAAGAAGACGACATACTTGAAGGCGTTCATGATGTGTGCTGGCTGTTGGAGAACGAAGAAGTGCTAGAGGTTATGGTTGAGGAGGTGATCGGGAGAACAAAGCCGTTTGGGGCTTGATGGAGCTATTTATATAAACAGAAAACGACGGTTTTGCTACTGGATAGTTTTGTAGATGATGCAGACGAGAAGAACGATACCTCCTACACTTACGGTGCTAGATCTGGATTCAATGCGATGTATTCTAGCTAGATGTGCCTTCTATGCATAAAACAAATCTAACTGGAAATCGTCCACCACAAGATGCCATTGTCGCGGTGTGACTAAACCCTATGAGAAGTTCGTGCGAGCATTTGCTCACGAGAAACGTTTTCGGGTAGGGAGCGGGGGGAGCAGGAGCTGTGTGGGTCGCAATTGGATGCAAGGCCAAGGGTCCAAGTAAGGGACGAATGCTTTTGGGTTGTGACAAGTTTCATACCAAAATTAATGGCTGCCAATTGATTCCGTCGGCAGCTACTACCGTATGAAATGATCTCTGCATAGGAGAGAAATCAAGCCACCGTCTGTCTCTTCATAGCTGTCATCTTCGCTGTCATCTTCGGACTGTTTGTTATGCTCATCTCATGATATGCCCCCGAATGATAGCAGCTGCGGCGAGCTGTCAGTCGTCAACAAGCTACTGTACAATGCTCTGGGGCCATAGAGTATTGGGAGAGGGCAAACGCCTCGTCATGCTCCAGCGAAGCATATGAAAAAAAAAAAGCTAAATAAATGAGATTTTCTAGTGGGCAATGAACTAATAAAACACTGCATCATACTGTTTCGAAGCGCGAGATATTTAGGAGGAGGAGCTCTGAAGATACTCTCCAGTACTCGTACTTGTAGATGACTCCACGGCAAGATGGGGCTGACCTCTCTCAAACTTCCAAGGTGTATATTCTCATACATGGTTCACCGGAAGCATCGATGACAGGATTTTCTGAAAAGGTGACAGAAGTTCCGAAGACATCGAACATTAATTGTGACTCTCCTTGACCAACGAGAACTTCCAATGTAATTTTCCTACAGTACATAACCACCACGGTTGTCGATCCCTACAAATTACCCTTTCAGGACAACAAGCAGAAAGCAAATCATGTCAAGAATGTGTGATGGAGTCTTGTTGTCACTAACTGAATGTATTGCACAGTAGTTGCCTTGCAATCTGTAGTGCAGTTTAGGATAGACCATTTTCATGCTTTTTGACTCTCTTTTCATGCAGGCTTGCCTGTACGGGCAAAAAGTGGGCATACTGTACATTCTGACCAGTTCTCAGTTTATATTTTTCGCCTTTTCGCAGTGGGTAGTGAGGTACACCTCACGCACATCGCGAAAAACATCCGTACGTGTATAGAAAGAAACAATCGCAAAACCCAAGAAGGCCAGGGTTGTAACCAATACGCAGATGTAGGATCCACATCCTGGTTGCACAAGTTCGAGACCCTTTAAAGCAATTTTCAGTTTCTCTCGCTCTTGAAAATGGCGCTCTATGTTTCTTGTGATGAAAACAAGAAAGCATAGGCCCTTTTACCGACAAGGGTTTTCTCCAACAGCCGTGAGAAACACATTTGATGGCATTGGAGTCCTTGAGCGGTCTCTTTTTGTGTACTGTAGGTACAGTAGCTATGCTACTTTGGAAGAACTTTACTTCGTTTACTACCACTCAGCCTTTCAACATCACTGACAGTCAAGATATCGGAAGCGTCTTCAAGCAGTCGTGAATTCCAGTCATTTTAGGCTTTTAGTCATCCTTAAGCGTTAAACTGTTACAAGCAATGAGGAAAAGTATCGGCACTTTGTGGTTTCTGGTAATACTGTATTGCCCGGGCCGGTTTGATCTGCCCGTTGGTCTCATCAAGTACACGTGCTCCATATATGAAGGCTCTGCAATTATGAAAATGTTTGACTGACTTGTATAAATAGCAAGTTCCACTAAAGCATAGAGCGGATTTGCGCGCAAAACTAATATTCTGAAACTAAAACGTATGCTGATTTCCGGGTAAAAGACGATGCCCGCAGAAAAGGGTGACATTTGATTTTAGATGACATGCATCGGGCACTACGGAAGAAGGTTTTTAGTCAGGGGAGATTTTCCCATCTACTATGTCCTTCTTTAAAAATGAATCATCGTATCATGGTTGCATGTTGTAAACCTTGGGGGAGTCGATGTCTTCGTGAGAATGGTAACCCTTTACTTTGAGCTTGCCGTAGGCTTATTAAATACACTTCCCGGCGTATACTAAACGAAAGGCCCTCTCCTGTACAAGGAGAATGCTGACTAAAAATGCATGTAAATCTTAGGGAGTCATCTGACCAACTGCGCTCGCTTTGGTGACCAACTGTCACTCACTCCTATAATACTACCACCATCATGATCCCTTGGACCGTTATACAATGAGTAAGGGTCTACAATGTGAGGTGAAATAAAAAAGCATACAGAACAGTGACGAAGAAGTACTAGCTTGAAGGCGCAGGTTTTGAAAACGTCATAAAACAGCAGACAAGTAAACTGCTTCGAGCATGCTTGTCATATGTATTGAACAAGGTACGAACTCTTCGTAATATTTCTCTTTTGGAGCTCTCTTTCATAGGGTGCCCAAAAGGCATATTTTGTGGCGAGAGCAGTACGGTAGATACTGTACAGTATAGTTTCTCCAAGGCCTGAGAAAGAGAGAGCGGTTTGAATTTTTGAAGTGATTGTGCATGGGGGACCTTCGTCTGTATCTCATTAATGAATTTTTAGATCTAGGAGAATCATAGCTCTGGGCACAGAGCAGCTTGAACGTTCCTCTAACCGCCAAGCCTCTTGCTTCGTAGATGAGTGTAATCTGTTGAAGAAAGTGGGGCTATCCTTCCTTGCCCTTTTATTTATCGTGGCTACTCGCGTATTTATACTACTACCACTTCCATGTTTTGTGGATGAACATGTGAAGCAGATGGGGGAAGCGTCGCGTAATGATTTCGTAAGCGTTCAGGACAGTAACAATTATTTCTTGACGTCCGACCCACCTGGTAAATTATTTGGCACTCCCATCATAATCAATTCTTGAAAAAGGAAAGAATGAAAGGCATATTGAGATACAGTATTTCGAGTTTACTGCATTAATTTTCCCAATGCGATATGGCTTTTGATACTGGAAGAGGAGAAACTTATCCATGAATATAATCGTCTCGAGTTGATTGGTCGTAAAACATGCTTCGGTCACGCGAAGCATGTCCTTTGTTAGAAATGCAGTGACAATATTCTGTGAATTAGAAAAGGGCATTGTCACGGATGAAAGCATGCCCTTCTGGCGTGTGGAACATCCAATACCAACAATGAAAATGTGCGTAGGGCGTGTGGATACACACTGGGCAAAGACATAAATTATTGTAGGAAAAGCCCCCACAAATGACACGTGATGAGCGCAGTATATTTCCACAGGCTCAGAACGGGCCTTCTCATGCATTCGTAAAACCCCATTGGCCTCATTCTGCCGAATGTTGTACAGTAGATGAAAACTTGTTTAGAGTGTAAAGTTTAGACTCGTCTAAACTATAGACGTACACAATCGAATATTGCGCAAAGATAGCAAGAATCCCGAGGCGTCATAGAGATATCAGAATAAGAGGTTTTACACGTTTCAACCACAAAAGCATGCCTTGTATGCGCATTGCCACCAGGACGATTACTGTGGTTGTGAGATCATCCAACGTCGCGTATTCTCAAAAGGAGAAAAATGCGGATGCACTCTGCAGCAAGATTGCGGCCTTTAAAATAAATGGTCATGTGGCGAGGTATGACGAGCGGCATGTGATCGCCTCCATGGCCTCAGCGCGAGTTATCACTTGACGTAAATTGACGTTTACAGTCATGTATGGTACATGTTCTTCGCATGCAGAGAGGCACATGTAAACATCTGCGTACTGCATTGTCATCTATGCAGTCATTCCTGTCAGTAATTAGTGTTCCCGGATGCGTATGATCCGCAGTTATTATTCTCGTCTTGCATGAGTACATGGCAATCTATAAAAAGAAAACGGCAAAATAATTGTGAGAATTTTTAATTAAGGTTTAAGGACACCATGCTCTACGATAGTTTATTTAGCATTTCTCGACTACCCGAATCCGTGGAGAAATACAAAGTGAATAAAGACGTTGCTGTCATTAGAAAACTTAGTTGAAAAGTCTCACACGCCGACAGTCATGACCATCTGCCGGACATATAGTTGACATTATGGCAATACGGGAAGTCCAACGACCAACAGGATCGCTGTTGGTTGGTGCCAACTGAGCTTTTACCCAACAAGCAGTGTGTTTGGAGAGGCGAGCGAGCGTTTTGAAGTTTGTGGAGCTGCTTGTTCGTGACGAGGATCGTGCATGTGACGGCTGAACGTGTATGGCAGTATGGCTTGACGAGGTGGCTCAATGCATATGTACCTCTGAAGCATTCGACCATTGCGTGCGGGCAGGATGGGGTACATGGCTGATCTACACAAAACAAATGAACAACATTTCAATTTCCCTTGCAGAACTCCTAGGGTTTTAAATATCTCCCTTGTTTTGGATGAACTGCAAACAAAGCCGCCGGAGAAATCTGCACCCTATCCTTTCATGGATGGTCAGCACGTTTTTGCAGATTTTGAGTTGCGAGAACGCTTGAGATGCAATGACACAGCGATGCAATAGTGAAAAAGGAGAAATTGATGTAGCGGTAATATTGGCTACGAGGCCGAAGGGCGTTCAGCCCACTGGGGTGCAGTGACTGTATCCTCGAAAATAGAAATTGCCTCAACTGCCCATCTGTAGATCAAAATTTGATCTTTTTTGTGAACTCCTTCTGGCACAAGATTCTTTAATCTGACTCACCCGAAACAAATAGGAAGCGATTGCCCACAGTGCACATTACTATTGAATATGCGGTGGTGCAAAATGCTCCGTCATCAGGCCGCTGAAGCAGCATACCGGATAGAAGGCGATAGAACAGCGGGCCTCTTCTGAAGATGCTCCAGTGAGCAAATATTCATCGCTGCGCATAGGGGTTGTCTGAAATGAGACGGACAATGCGCAATATGCTATCCAGCTTGTCATAGCAATATCTCGAAAGTGGCAGAGAATGTTATCTATTCGATATGGTCCATCTCGAGGGAAAATCGCTCGACTGCCTGGTTGATAGGTTGATCCGAACCACTCCCATGACATTTTGAACCGATATCTCGCGTGCGAAAGCATGCGAATCCAGAATGAGGGAGTGGCGTCCACAGGGAGTATTACAAGAGAAAGAAAAGAGGGACCCAGTTGTCAAATTAAAAGTAGGCACTGTTTGTAATGTCGAAGTTGTGTGTTTCTATTTCTTAGAGTTGCAGCACGAGACCCAATTTATACGATCTTTGTGCGTTCCAGATCATGTGAGGTAGTCGGCCTCAATTCTGCTGAATTGAGGAAATCAACACTGTAACTTATTAGATAGGGCCATTGACTACGGGTCCGATTATACCGAATCCACTCTATCTTCGCTGTCAATACAGCACAGTGCTAACGTGTTACGTCTTTCTTTCGTAGAACCAGGGAGAAAGAGTCGAGGTGTACAACTGTATCTTCTACAGGTAACATTGAAGCAGGGGGACACTTCCAAGGACTCTTTTACATCGGACATGTGGTCGCTCCACGCCTTCGAGCGGAACGACAACGCATACATGTCTCAGCTCCTGGCATATCGTTGAAACTTTCTCTGAAGCACTTGGTGCAGCGATTCTCAGCATTTCCTGAGAACGTCCCGGGCGGACAAGGGCGGCACTGACCGCCTTCACGCCCCAGGCCAGGACCACATTGGCATTTCGACATATCACCAAACGCGACTGTCGTCCTATCCAGAGGGCATGGTTGGCAATCATCTGAGTTTTCCCTGTTTTGGAAAGTACCAGGAGCACAGCGCTCGCAGACATTTATGCCCTCGACGAAACGTGTAAATTGCCCAATATCGCACCTTTCGCAATCCTGATCTTGGGCTGGGTCGCACGCTTCGCATCGGTTGCCAATCCTCTTGGTCCGCGGAGGGCACCTGCAACCCTCACCAGCTCCATCGACCCCGCATGTGCATCGCCGCCCGTCCAGGGAGACGAAGTCAGTGGCACATTGGACGCATGTTCCGTCCTTCCGTAGGCTTTCTGTGTCTGAACAAACGCATCTCGTTCGAGCTGCGTTTACGCCACTTTCACCTGGAGGGCATGGAAAGCATGAGGTTGTTGACCGAACAATGCTCACTGTGCCATCTGGGCATCGTTCACATCTCTCTGATACTACGTTGAATTGGAAACCTGGCCCGCAGGCATTGCAACCGGGTGATCCGGTAGCACAAGTTGGGCGACATTCCCGTGAACCCACACTCCGCGACTCGGAGCCCGGAGGGCATGGCTTGCAGCGCGAGGCACCCACTTCATTTTGGAAAGTACCAACTGGACACCTTTTGCATTCGTCTGCACCCTCCAAATCTGTAAACGTCCCCGCTGGGCACATTCTGCAGAAGAAAGATGAACGAGAGGATATTCCGGAGGCTGTAGGAATCAATTCGAGGAGGCGCCTGCCCCGGCGTGCTCGGAACTGGCCCTTTGGGCAGGGCAAGCATTCAGGGGCGTTCAATGAGGAAGTAGTCATTCCCGCGGGGCACTCATTGCAGCGAATTCTTCTTTGCGAGGGGGAACGAAATAAGACGGTTCCGATGGGACATATCACACATGCGTCCTCACTTTTGCTTTCTTTTTCTGAAACTCTTCCTTCTGGGCAAGACTGGCATGAGAAGGACATAGGCTCGCTGGAGAATGTGTTGATGGGGCAACGGCGGCACGGCGAGAGGGAACCTTTGGTGAAAAAGCGACCAATTGGGCATGGAACGCAACGCGAGCGGGCGCGGGTTGGGATGGTTCCATCTTCGCATCTTGTACATTCAGTAGCGTTAGCGATCATGGAAACACGTTGCTTCTGGCACGGAAGACATTCGTCTCCGGAGACGAATTGCCCAGGGACACAAGTTCGTTGGGCGAGCCCGTCTGAAAACAGTAGTGCCCAGAGCAGCAGACCGAGAAGCAATGAAGTCGTATTCATGACGGTGCTCCTCAGTAGTTGCCGGGAGTAGGAACGGTAAGAAGTTAATAGTTCGTGAAGCGCAGATGAGATAGAAATGTCTCTATATGTACAAGTACGTAGATGCAGGTTTACGGTACCGTCTAACTCGTACTGTAAGGGAATGCGAAAAGGAATTATGAACACAAAACGCAATATTGCAGATTCTGGGGTGCACTTCCTTTTTAAGTTTTTCATTCCTTTGGCCAAGTGGCCTTCATGAAATACCCTGAGCTCGCATCACTTTGTTCAGAAGTCGAAAGGCTGGTGCCATCTATTCCTTGAAGGGACATGCAAAATCGATATCTTGGTGTCTCTTCGGGTGTCCTATGATGCCACTTCCGCATCCTGATGCCGCAGAGGGCGATGCCGTAGCTGTTTTCCGAAGCACGGAAAAATATCAAACATGGCAATATGGAGACATTGCGTTGAATTTGCAGGTTTGAGGATGCTTTGGCAATGTCTGACGTAAGTCTGGCTCCTGAACAGATGAATTACGACATAGGTGGTCAGTGGTTTTCATTGGCGTTGGACATCTTTATGCTTTTCTGTATTGATGTCAATGCATCAACAGGTTAGATGAATGGATGTAGCCTTCATGCTTGCATCGTCATCTTTTGATGTTTGAGTAAATACAGTCTGGTACTCTTTTGCAAAGAGAAGGCAAGGGGAGGCTGAGGAAGTCCATACTCGTTGCCACCCCTGACGTTGCTATGCTGGGGAGGGGGATGTTTTCTACAAGGGCATGCTGGGTACAGCTTCCCAATGTACCCTACACAGCCAAATCATGGCCGCTGATATGGTGACATCTTGTGAAATCGAATTTGAATTGTCTTTAAGGATGCCCTATGACGGCAGTAGCTGGGTGCGCTTTGCCCTGTATCAGTTTGCCATGTATCAAGATAAATGGTACAGGACGGTGTTCTCGTCACGAGCGTCATGGACAGTGTCTGTCAAAAAGAAAAGAGGGTAGTAGGTCGCTCTGTTGAATTCCGCTCCAACTCTTCGTGAAAATCCTGCAAACTAAATCTAACAGAGCCCTATATATTTCCCGAGAGTCTTTTCATTACCTCGCGGGTCGCCCTTGTGTCACGAAAATGCAACTTTCATCAAGGCGAGATACTATGTTGTTTAACATACTTTGCGTTATTGTCGTTTCTCAGAGCCTCACCCACGTGTATGCTCAACTAGGAATTGAAACATGTAAGCCTGGAAGTTTTCGGAAGGGTCTTGACTGCATCAAGTGCCCCGCCGGTACCTTCAGCACGGGCTTCAATCTCCTCAGCTGCAGAGAGTGTCCTGCCGGGCGCTTTCGAGATATGGAAGGCGCAAGCTCCGAAGATCAATGTCTTTTCTGTCCCGCCGGCACTGCAAACGAGAAACAGGGTTCCACCAGGTGCAAAAAGTGTACAGCAGGCACATATTCACTTCCTGGTTCGCTGCTCTGCGGCGCATGTCCACCAGGCACTTCTTTATCGAGGTTTATTCCAGCATGTCAACCCTGCCCTCCTGGATTCTTCAGCAACGAGACTACCAACAGGTTTTGCCAGCGTTGTCCAGACGGGACCTTCACGAGCGAAGGTAACAATGCAGATCGAAATTCAGATATTGGAGCGACTTCCTGTGAAAAGTGCCCTCCTGGTACGTTCAGAAGGAACTCAGCATTTGGATTTAAGGAAGGGGGAGAAACCTCGAGTAACAAATGCTTCAGATGTCAACAGGCTACCTTCAGTGATGTTGCGGGAGCCAAGTCATGCAAGTTATGTCCCACAGGCACGTTCTCACAAGCGGGTGCAACGAGCTGTACACCTTGTCCGAAAGGTACTGCTAACAATCGAATTTTCGCGAAAAGGTGTTCGTCATGTCCAAGTGGGTTCATTACTATGGGTACGGGAGCTGCGCGATGCAAACATCCCACTCGTGGATGTCCATTCAACACGTTTGAGGACGCAAGTGCGGAGTGTAAGTCTTGCATGCCGGGACAAAGGCTTGTTCTTGCAAAGAAGAGGTGTGTCCCGTGCCGAGAGAATGAAATTAGTCGCGGTGGCGTAAGCACGAGGTGCAGCCCGTGCCCTCCGAATAAAATTCCATTTGGAGACCTTACACGTGAAGAGAAGGCTGTCTGCTTCTGCAAGCCTGGATTCGTCGATGATGGGGAAGGTGGATGTGCACAATGTCCCGCCGGTACTTTCTGGCAAAACGATTTCGACTTTTTCCTCTCGGGTCAAAATTTCAGGAGACAAGCAGTTGCAGGTAGAACAATACGAGGGATATGCACAAATTGCCCCGAAGGAAGCTTTTCTAATCTGCGGGGACAAACTTCGTGCACGCCCTGCCCTGAAAACAGTTTCCAGAGCCATGAAGGAGCAACGTCATGCACGAAATGTCCAGAGGGGTCGCGAACGCCGAGGGTTCTGGAAATGTTCACGGATGCAATCGGTCCTGTGAGATGTATCACGGATGAATTCGCATGTGCTCCTGGAGAAATACGAGATGAGGAAGGCAAATGTATTGCCATTCGATGTCTGGCGAATAACACGGTCCTGGAAAGAGGGAGATGCATTGGAAACTGCCCCATTGGCACACGGGTGCTGGGAAGGCGATGCCGTAGGTGCGAGGGGACAAGCCCCGGCGGGCTCTCTCGAAGGTGCACCCGCTGCCCTGACCAACAAAGACCAAATAGGCGTGGGGACACGTGCGTGTGTAAAAGAGAATTAAGGATGGTAAATGGGCAGTGCGTCCCATGCCCGTTCGGAACCTTCTACTTTGAGACATTGGACTTCGTCGGAACATGCATAATGTGTGCAAATGGAACTGCGGGGCCTCGTATTTTCATTTCCGAATGCGAGCCGTGCAGGAGGTCGTTTTTCACAAGAGAAAAGGGTGCGAGGAGATGTGAACAGTGTCCAAGAGGAATGACAACATTTCCTGACGTTCTAGGAAAACTCCAAAATGAATGCCGGCCGAATAGTCGGATTGCATAAATACCGCGCCATCCAGTTGTAAGTAAATATAAAGCATGACTGGCATAAAGCGTGATTGCCCTTTCGTTGCGCCTTGTCAGGCACACACTCCCATACAGCGAGAGATGAGAGCGTCAGAAAGTGACTATTCTTTAAACGTGTGTTAGAATACGATTGACGGCGGCGCAGGCGCTACATATAGCGGAATCTATAAAAAGCAATCCTGTCTTCTCCGTGTGAGTGACGGGAGTTGTTCGGTTTGAGCCTGAATTTTGGCCGCTATCCTCTGCTGCACGCGGTCGCAGCAATCAGGCCTTTCGTGCTCACCACAAGTTTGATCCCCATAGCCTGATTGAATATATACATGGTTCTCTTTTCGTCAAACTGCGCTGAGTAAAAATCACAGAGACGAGGGTCTCCGTCTGCCACTACTGTTACTATGGGGAGTAGGGGTGTAGGGGATTAGGGGGTGCAAGGGATTTAGGAGGTTGTGTGAATTTTTTACCCTTGCTAAAGCTTCTTGAAACTGTACCCTTCCTGGAAGGGGCAATTTGGTAATCGGGGGCAATTTGGTAATTTTTAGTCTTCCCCTTCCAGATTCTCCAAAACATTCCGTCCACATGCCAACACTACTCGTACAACTTGGTACGTCCTCCCTCGTTGCCCTGCGTTGCAGAAGTCCGGCAAAATTCGAACTCCTGCTACGCCACGGTGTCCCAACCTTCATCAACCTCTCTCCTGTAGCACCGACATCATGACTTCAACTCCAGAATTGCGTGAGTCATAGGACTCTCCATGCGAATACAGAGTGCGATTGAAAAACAAGACAAGAACGCGATGCATTGACAAAAACGCAGCGAAGGCCACCGCGCTCCTTCGTACAGGTATGAAAAGGTCCGTCGTCGTGAGAGCGACATGAGTACCCCGGGCAACAGTAGATTGCATTTATCGCGCTCTGCAAGAGCATGACGAATCGAAAATCGAGGCCCTCCTATCTCCCGAAGCCCATCGCAGAGGACGCCGACCAGTTATTACTGAACGACAGTCTAGTTTGATTAAGAAAAGGATTTTGTATGCAGCTGAAAAGGGTTTCGCACTTTCAAATAGTGATGTGCGGAATATAATGACTGAGATAGCGATTGCTAGCCTGCGTGTCTTTGTCGTGCAGCTAGGAAGTGGGGTAAGGCCGGTAGGGCCGTTGTAGAGCGATGCTGTGCGGTAGCATGCCCCTCTTTACTATGTGTCGTAAGAGAAGGAGACTATATACTAATCTATCGTAAAGGGTTCAGAACACGAGTGGATGCAACGAGTGCTGGAGAGCGATATATGCCATGAAAGAGGTGCAAAATGCAAATGTAGCTGAAGGTGCAGCTGTGCATGACACGAAAGAGATGGAAGATCGAATGCTCCCGGAGCGACGGGATGATTCCGGAGTTGCCATATTTGGCTCCACGCCATATTTGGCTACACTCCCCCTTTTAGAGGTCAAGTGCGGCTCGGTCTTCGCGGACGGGGTGCTCTTGCGTTGAAGGAGGCGTTCCAGCATCTGGGGTACGTCTTGTTTGACACGTAGAATAGGTTCAAGGGTATCTTCGGAGGCTGGAAAGCCTTTCCAACCGCTGCGGATCTTGAGGCCCTCAGCGTCCTGTACAAGACCGAGAAGGCCGGCAACCGGCATTCTTGTTTCCGAGGACAAATCATGGAACATGATGGCAGTAGTATCCAGAGCAGCATCCCAATAAAACTTGAGGCGAAATCCGTGTATATCTTCCACAGCTCCATTGCGGAGGTCTTGAACCTGAAAATTAGAATCGTTGAGAGCCTTGAGAACTCGTCGAGGGCCCCCGCCAGCGAAGAGCTAATTTTTCACTAGCAGTGAAGTCGGACCGGGCAACAAGTACAAAGTCGCCCTCAGTAATGGTAGGAAGCGAACCTTGCCACGCTGCTTGACGGGAACGTGCGCGATTGCATCGGAGCGTATTCTGCACAATCGGATGCAATTATTTGCAATGCTCCTGGAGTCTCTTAATGTTAAGGAGACGCTCGCGTTGCGCATCATTAGCTGAACATGCAGCTGCTGTAGTAGAACGCATGAACGTAGATATTGGTGGCGAAGATTCAATCCCAGTAAACGCTGTGATAGGGGAAACATTACTACGCCGTGGGGACGGGGCATTATTGAGGGCGACCTGTAGAAGCGGCAGTAAGTCTGGCCATTCTTCGGGGCGCATCTGGAACTCGGACAGCACGGCACGAGTGACCCTAATAAGTTCTTTGCCCAGTCGTTCCACGGCACCATTGCTCCATGGGCAGTACGGTAACGTAAAGTGATGGGGTACTTTCAACCCTTTCGAAACCAAGCCGATGGTTTCGTTCTTGAAATGCGTGGGTCCGTCGGACATTAAACTACCAGGGACTCCGAAGGCAGCGCACCAGTCAATAATGGCGTGAGCAGCATTCTCGGCCGCTGTGTCCGGGAATGCGAAGAACCACTTGTAATCTGAGTGGTCGTCTCGAAGCATCAAACATACTTCGAGCTTCCCAGAGTCTGACACAATTCGATGTAGTCAAATTGTAAGAGGTCGATAGGCTTTGTGCCGTGAATGGCTGGTCCGTACGGGCTTGGAACTCTTTCACCGCCCACTGTAGAAAGGCAATGTATACAAGCGCGTACAAAAGCCTGAACATCAGCGGGTAGGGTTACCCAAGGAAACCTAGCCTTCAATACTGACTCAGTAGACTTACGACCACGATGACCCCTTGGGCCGGTGTGAGCAATGATGCAGAGCTGCAGTTGCAAGTCCGAGGCATCATCTGGAATCCAGACCGGACTATCGGGAAAGTGTAGTATAACACCCCCCAACAGAGAGGGGTGTATACTTAGCTCGACGTAGACCCGTACGAGGGGCGAGAAGACGGGGAGAACACACAGCTAACGGGACAGGGAAGCAGGCCCTGGTAGCGTGGTAGAGCGGGACGGTCTGGGACGAGCGTACGCGCGGGCCGATCCACGCCTCGACGCCCCGGAGCAGCGCTGGGTAACGTACCAGCGCTCACGGGCGGAGGCGGATCTAGGCTCGCTCGCGTACGCGGCTGTCCCCTACCCGCTTCGTCCCGGTTAACGCGCGCGAAGGCGGATCGCGCGAGTTAGTTAAGCTGGAAGACGGACCTAGGCGGTAGGTCGTGGACAAGTCCGTGCTTGTCCCTCTCACCGCCGCCGGTCCGCTCGCGTATCTAATATACCAAGTAATCCTAACTTATTACAGTACAGTACGGGCTGTACTGTAGTGCTACTGTAGTCAGCACGGGCCGTCCCTTGCTGTCTGTACACGTGTTGTACACGTATAGTACACGTGGGTATGCGCGCTTCCCACACGTGTGGTACACGTGTGCACGTGCGTGCGCGCGCCCCTGTACACGTGGGGTACATGCGCGGTACACGTGTGCGCGCGTGCGGCTCATATTGATCTAATCTAAATCTAATCGTGAACCGCCGTTATGCCACACGGCCCCCTCCTCAAGAGTGAACGTCCGCGTTCACCCTTGAGGAGTGAGAGAGCCATGTCCGACCCGGTCACTTTCCTATTCTTGGCCCTGTTCCCCTTTGATCCGGCGTTCTTTTCGGCGCCATACGCCGATCGACCCTCCCTTCTTTACGCCTCCGCCGTGCTTCGCGATCGCCTCTCCCCTGTCTGCGTCTCGGTCTTCATCCGCGCACCCCTTTCCTTCGCCTTCATCGGCTTCTTCCCGCACATCGGTGCGGACGCTGTTCACCCTTCTCGCCCGTACGCGAGTTTCCGCGTGGTCCTCATGTCTCCTCCTCCCGCGGGTCATCCCGCTGTCGACTCCCCGCTGTCCCCTTCGTGTGGCGGTTCCTCCGTGGCACCCCTCGCACTTCCGCCGCTCCTTGGGGCCTCCGGCCTCCCGCGTACGGTACCCGTCCCGGTCTCCGCTGGGGTCTCCGTCACCCTTCCCCTTCGCGTAGAGGGGTTCGTTCCTTCCGCGGCGCCCGCGTTGCCGCCTTTCCAAAAGTCGCGCGGACCTTCCGGGTCCGCGTCATCTGTTGAATTCCGTCCGGCCCCTTCGATGGGCGCGGTACAGAAGGGAGGAGAAGACGCCCAAGCGGTCCCCAGCGAGTCCGCTTCCGTGGGGTCACCCGATGCAGAGCGCGCTAACGCGGTTTACGAGCCGCGCAGTGGGTCTTATGGGGCGTGGGGGAGCTGCCGACAGCCCGGCGCCCTGCCACAGAAGTTTCGGGGCATGCTCGACGCCGGCGCGGAGTTGGCCGACGATACTACGCGGTGGTTTCGTGCTTCTCTGGAGCGCTCGCTGTCGTTACCGGTAGAGCGACTGCCGTTCCCGTGGCGTCGGCACGCCCGATCGGGGATCACGCTTGCCGAACTACTATCCTGCGACTCCTTGCGTCCCGACGTCATGCGTGTTCGACGCATCTACGAGGCGGGTCGCGTGGACGAGGCCGGCCTCGTCCTCGAGAGGTTGACGAGTGAAGGCGGGGGAGTCCCGTATCAACTCCCCGACGCGATCCCCGAGGACAGGTCCTTCGCGTACAGCATCGGTGAGGTTTCGTATGTAGACCGTATGGCTGAAAACTTGTTCGGTCGTCGGCGGATCTATGCTCGCTCGCGTACGCGGCTGTCTCCTATGTGGCATAACAGCGGTTCGCGATTAGATTTAGATCAGATCAATACGGATCACAAACGCGCACACGTGTACCACCACGTGTACGGAGGATACGCGACCACACGCGTCCACGTGTGGGAGGCGCGTACCACCGCGCGCACAGTACGCGTCTCACACGTGTGCTGTCAGCCCCGACGGCTGACAGCATTACAGCGCCGGACGACCCGCGCTACAGTAAGTTCCTACAGCATACCGGTACTGTAGTATTATGATAGACGCATTGTATACATTCAATACGTGCGCGACCGGCGGCGGCGAAGCGGGAAAAGCACGGTCTTGTCCACGACCTACTGCCTAGGTCGGTCTTCCAGCTTAACTAACGAGCACGATCCGCCTTCGCGCGTGTCAACCGGGACAAAGCCGGTAGAGGACAGCCGCGTACGCGAGCGAGCATAGATCCGCCTCCGCCCGTCAGCGCTGGTACGTTACCCAGTGCTGCTCCGGGGCGTCGAGGCGTGTATCGGCCCGCGCGTACGCTCGTCCCCGACCGTCCCGCTCTACCACGCCACCAGGGCCTGCTTCCTTGTCTCGTTAGCTGTGTGTTCTCCCAGTCTTCTCGCCCCTCGTACGGGTCTACGTCGAGCTAAGTATACACCCCTCTCCGTTGGGGGGTGTTATACTACAGCGGTCTCCCGACCTAGAAGACCCCGGAGTACGTTCTCCGAGAAGACCTCTTAGGCCCTCCGCGAACCGATCGCGTCGAGATGAGCCAAGAGTTTGAGCCCTCGATCGGCTCCGAAGCGGCGGATCCGAGTCCGGACGCTGTGCGATCCCCATCCGCCCCGTTGGGCCAGGCGACGCTGGTCCTCGTGACCGCGAACCGTCGCTGGGATCCTCCGAGGAAAGAGCGGCGGCGATGTTCGAACGCATAGCCGAATACATCGAGGAAGTCCGTACTTCCCTTCGGATCGATGTATCGGACCATGTATACACTCGATGTATGGCCGAACTCCGTTCCCTGCGTGAAGGGAGGTTCGATAGAGTGACGCAGTCCTTAGAGAATCTCCGAGCACTGATCGACGAGTTACACTCGCGGATAGTGCTCGTCGAAGACTCGCGTCTCGTATCGCCCGGACCGTCTGGGCAAGGTCGTCCCGAGGGGCCGACCGCTACGAGACGACCTGAGGACCGATCCTCTCCGACCGCGGAACAGTTGGGTGCGTTCGCGCACCTCTCCGCCGAGCTCAACGCCACGCGTCGGCGTGCTCGTGACATGGAACGGACCATGGCTGCAAGGCTGCCCGGTGCCCCCACGAGAGGGCCTGGTGGTACCGTACCTCCGAGCGCCGTCGCTCCGGACCGTTGGGGACCGGCTGGTGCCGGCACCAGCCGAACCGCGGAAGGCAACCGCCTTCCGAGAGGCGCGAATTACGCGTCTGAGACCCAAGCATTGCCGCCTATTCCCGGAAGTAGGCGGCAGATGGAACGCGTATCGTATCGCGACGACCCTGATCGTGGAGGAGCCGCCCGCGGATCCGGAGTACCGACGTACTCTGTCGATCCCCGCTGGGGCGGCTACCCGCCGGCGGATTACGCCGAGCCTCCCGGTCTGGCAGACGTCCGTACGCTACCCGTCACCCCCTTCGGCACGCTGGGTCCCGCCGAACCCGGACTCGAGCCGGTACATACGATGATTCAAGAGTTCAGCGCCGTCGCTGACTATCGTATGTACCCGCTGGATAACACCTCGAGGCTCGTTACCTCGGTTGACGCGGGACGGATCGCGAAGTACGTTCAACGCTGCCGTGGGATCCGACCTACGATGAGGAGCTGTAGTGCACTGTTATGCCTCCCTCACTCGCGAGGCATACGCGGGATGCCACCCTCCCGGGTGCGCATCCCACGTGTTACCCACGTATGATCGTGTACATGTACCACGTGTAATCGTGTAACTACCCACCCAGGCATGGCCGGGTGTAAGCCCTGTCGAAGTACGGACAGTCTGTCACTCCACGTCTAGGCGTGTCGATTCCCACGTGTAGGCTGGTATCATAACCCTATACAGGGGGAATTGCGTACTGTACAGAGCTGAGGCTGGTACGCCGGTAATTATTGCCGTGTTCTAATTAATTAATTAATAATAATAATTATTATTATTATTACGACGTCGACTAGTATATAGTCGACGCTCGACCCTAAGTAAAGAAGACACGAAGCTTTGGGTCTACAACTCGGGTTTCTGGAACGGAGTCGTAGCCTCGCGTCGGTCCCCGTCCCACGACGGTACCCTGCGAGCCATCTACGTCCCGATTCCCTCCTGTCTCTACCGCGCGCGTCGTCCCGCTACACTCGGCTCTCCGCGCGACAGCTGTCCCTACCGCTCCGCCCCTCCTGGGCTCTGTTTTCCCTCTTTTTCCCTTACTTTCCCTACTGCGCTTCGAGCCCGGCCCCGTACCGGTCCCTTACGGGTGGTCTCCCGATAACCCCCTACACGCGCCCCCCGAACGCGCGCGCTCTGCCAGAGGGGGATCCCACCCTTCCCCCTCAGTGCACGACATATTGGTCTCCCGACCTAGAAATCTGCGGAGTCTCTAACCCCTTTCTCTTTTCTAATTGTTTCTTTTGAAGGTGCTCCCCACCGTTCACAGGTGTTTCAAGACATGGGGTCCGGGTCGGAGAGTTCCCGAGAAACCCGTCCCCGAGACGTTCCTGCGCCCGTAGCGGCGTGGATAACTCGGAGCTGCCGTGAGGCGCTCCGAGAAGCCGAAAGGTTTACGCTCACAACGGTGTCGGAGAAACTCACAGCGCACTCGTCGGCGCTACGAGAGAACCTCAACTCCTTCGTGGAGGAAACCGTCGCCACGCAGGCGGATGTACAATCCGCGCGCGAGCGCGATCGCCTCTCCGCCCTTGAAGGCGTATTGACCCAGGCCTGGCAAGAAGACATCGAGGCCAGGGTCGAGGAGGCGATCCTCTGAAAACGGAGATCGCTACTGTACCGGAGGAAGTCAAGTCCCTCCGTCAGGAAATATCCGTCCTCAAGACGTACCGCCCCGATCCGGCGCCTGTTACTCAGGACGGATCGGTGGCGCCCACCACAGACATTGCTGCTGTTAAGCCTCCGGCCATTGGCGGAGTTACCACAACTTCGCCCTCGGGCGAAGTGCCAGTCAACTCCCGGAGACGGGAGTTACCTCCGTTGGACGAGAACTTACTCTTGTCCAACGTCACGATCCCGGCGTTACAGGCCGTGGGGATACCCGTCCCCTCCGTGGGGACCGGTCCCCCACTATTCGCCGACCCGACGGCGTCAATGGTCCCCGCGAGGGCGTTCCCAGGGGACGCCCCCGCCGGTCAGGACCCCCGTGAGGGTGAATTCCCCTCCCGGAATCCCCCGGGAGGAAACCCCGACTCGGGGGGAAGCTCCGACGGCGATGGCGAGGGACGACGAAAAAGTCCAAGCCAAGCCGGAAGAAACGCGACTCTCGACGTCTGAAGGGGGGCAAGAGTGCCTACCCGCCATCCGAGGGACCCTCCTCGTCGTACTCCAGCTCAGCCTCGTCTTCGCCCTCTGCCTCGGAATCGGATTCCGAGTCAGAGTCACTCACGGCCCCGCAGCCGACGTTCGGCCCCAGACAGAAGCACTTCTCCGTCTGGAAGCCGACGAACCACCGCTTCCGGGGCGTATGTAATTACCGAGCGTATCGCCTCGAGGACACGAGGCAGACCGTGGATGACAAGGTCTACGCCTCGACCCGTAAGAGGGTACAGTACCTCCTCGTGGTGATGGGAGATTACAAGTTCAGCGGGGTGGACCCAATCAGAGTCATAAGTTTCCTTGCGCGTTGCAAGGAGAACTTTGATAACGCCAATATGACTGAGGCGATGGCCCTGATGGCTCTCCCCCACCTGTTATCCCCGCCGGCAAAAGAGGCGTATGAGTCCCAGAGAGAGTTACACCGCAAATCCCAAGGGATCGCGAACTGGGCGGCAGCCGTAAACTGGTTGCTGCGCACTTACGCGACCAACCTCGAAATTGAGCACGCCCTCACTGCGCTGAGAGAATTACGCCAAAAACCGGGCGAACTGGAAACCGAGTACGCCACTCGGATGCTGAACGCCCTCGGGAGATGTGGCGACGTACACTCGCCCTACGAGAGGACTACCCTGTTCATCGAGGGTCTCACGCCGGCGATCAAGCCGTTAGTTCTGCAAACCCGCGAGGATCGACCGCGATCCTCGTTCGGGGATACGGTGGCTCACGCGCGCTCCCATGGAGAGGCCCTGCGAGCTCGGCAAGCCTCGAGTCGCCGGGTGGAATTTGCTAGGCCCCGCCGTGGTAAGCAGGTCCTTGCCGCTCTTGATAGCGTTCCATCCTCCACGACCGGTCCCACGGCCAGCTACCAAACGGCGGCGGGTGCCGAGAATTACTTCGCCACGGAAGGGGACAACGCTGGCGGGATGCCTTCCCTGCCAACGGACGACTCCTCCTTCAACGATGGAGATTCGCTCTTCTACGGCGACCGGCGCAAGCCGTACCAACCCGCTGCGAAGCGTACGGGGAGCCCCCACGGGCCCGCCTTCGGGCGGCGCTCCCGGAACATCCAGAAGGACCTACGGGGACCCCCGTCCCCGCAGATCATCTGCTTCGCCTGTTACAAGGTCGGGGACCATATAGACCCTGACTGTGACTTAAAGGTGAAGGATGTCTCCCTCGTACCCCATCAGTACGAGAAGCTGAGTACGGCACAGAAAGGCCGGGTCCCCTCGGACGCGTACCTCCGCGCCGTTGTTCTCCTCAGTTATGAGGCCAACCGGGTAATTAATCCCGCTACCGCGGCCGACCCGCCGCCGCATTTAGGCACGGGGACGAAGACTGCCCCGCCCCCTGACGGCGTTCGACAACCTCCAAAAAACTAGGAGAACCTCAGCCCGCAGCAGCTGAGGTAAACCCGGGCTCCGCCCCGGATCAGTCGCCCAAGCTGGCGGACCAAGACTCACCTCCAAAGGTGGAGAAGCGGTTCCGAATTCTCGGCCGCAACCATACTGGTACTAGCCAGGATAACCCCGATCCCGAAGGACTCGGTACTCTACGCCGGCCATGGCGGAGGAACATCCCAGTGCTTGCCCCAGGTGTTCCGACCTCCGAGACAGTAATGACCCTGTCTCGGAGAAATTACAAGGTCTACGCTGACCTTGGACTAACACCAGCTATATTGCTGAGGCAACTCACCATCCTCGACACGGGAGCGGGATCTAATTTTGTCAGGGCTGACACGTTACCCACAGGATGGGAGTCTCTCCTCATCCCGGGCGAAGTCCCGACAATTGCAGACGCAAATGGACGGCCCTTGCGTACCAGCGGTCAAATACCACTGGTGGTGCGGTTAGGTGACCGCACCATGAAGTGCACATTCATCGTCTGTGAGCGATTGGCCGCCCCCGTTATTCTGGGTTGCGAATTTAACGACCGATTTGTCGAAGCCATCTACCCCCGACGCAAGCTCGTGGAGTTGGACGACGGTACGAAGGTACCCATCGTTCGGAAACCGGCTCGTCGTGCCGCGGACCACCCTCCGCTCCCCTCGGAGCAGGAGTATTCCCCCACAGCAGGGCGTATTTCCCCCAAGCTTAAGGTCGCCCGTGCAGTGGATATCCCCGCCGGTACCCAAACGTGGGTTTACGTCACCAACGGAAGGAGTGGACTCTCGGTCGTAGAGCCGAACCCGCAATTATATGCGAAGCACAGAGTCTCCATCTCCAACGGAGTGGTTCACCTCTCCCCGTTGCAGGAGTTTCGGATCTTGGTGGCCAACTTCTCAGCGGCCACCAAGAGATTATCGAAGAACCAAGTAGTGGGTTTCGTATCCCCCCATCCCCGCGCGATGATCCGCACGGCGATGCCGTTAGACACAGTTCTTGCCGCGGAATTTCACGAGGGGGGCCCGCCGGTACAGAACGACGACTCCCCTTGGCCAACCTCCTCAACCCCGGAGTCGGACTCCCATCCCAAGGATGACGTCCCCCTCGACCACCTGCCGCCGCACCAGCGTAGGCAGGTCAGCACCATGCTCATGCCATACGCGGGCATGTGGAACGGAACTCTGGGCGAGGTTCGCGCGACAAACCACCGCATTGAGCTCACCCCCGGCGCTAGGCCGTTCCGTTGCCAACCGCATCGGGCAGGACCACGCGCCCGAGAGGCGGAACAAGCCTCGGTTGACGAGATGTTGGCTAACGGGGTGATCACCCGGTCGAAATCCGAATGGGCGTCGCCTGTCGTCCTCATCCCCAAGCAGGATGGAAGCCTCCGTTTTTGTGTCGACTACCGTCGACTAAACGCTCTCACCGTGCGAGACACGTACCCCATTCCTCGCATGGACGAGTGTCTAGACTCCCTCGGGGAGGCCAAGGTGTTCACCACCTTGGATTGTAACTCCGGCTACTGGCAAATTCCAGTAGCCAAGGAGGATAGAGCAAAAACCACGTTTACGTGCCATGCTGGGACGTTTCAGTTCAACCGAATGCCCTTCGGCCTGATGAACGCCCCGACTACATTTCAAAGAATGTTGGATATTCTCCTCTCCGGCTACCGATGGAAGAGTTGCTTGATTTACTTGGACGACATAATTATTTTCTCCAAGGATCACGACTCCCATCTCAAGGGTGTGGAGGTTATACTCCAAGCCCTACAACAGGAGGGTTTATCACTTAAGCTCAAAAAGTGTAGGTTTTCCAAGACTCGGTAGAGTACTTGGGACATAACATTCGACTGGGGGAACTGCAAGTTCACCCGAAGAATGTCAAAGCGCTCTCCGAAGCGACCACCCCACGGACCCATACGGAGCTCCGCTCCTTTTTGGGAATGTGTAATGTATACCGACGATTTGTCGCCCACTTCGCTAACATAGCGGCGCCTCTGACGGCTATGCTCCGCAAGGGAGAACCAGATCTCCTTCCCACCTTTGCGGAGGTCCAAACCACGGCCTTCAACACGTTGAAGGAGTGTCTAATATCCCCCCCGGTGTTGAAGCTTCCTCGCCTCGGGTTACCCTACTCGCTCGATACCGATGCGTCAGACGCTCAACTGGGTTGTACCTTGCTACAACCCCATGAGGATGGGCACCGATACCCGGTTGGGTATTGGTCCCGCACGCCATCTACAGCGGAACGCAATTACTCGACGACCGAGAAAGAATGCCTCGCCATCGTATGAGCGATTCAAACGCTGCGGCCCTACCTGGAACGCGAGCGGTTTACGGTCAACACCGATCACCATTCTCTCAGGTGGCTCATGAACCTCGTCGATGCGAGTGGTCGACTTGCCCGGTGGCGCTTGCGCCTTGCCGAATATGACTTCGACGTTACCTACGTGAAGGGAATCAAGAATTGCCTTACCGACGCTTTAAGTCGTATACCCTCCACGGGGGGTACTACCGTCCCGGTGGACGAGGAGATACCTTGTTACTCAGCTTTGGACCTTGAGGACGATCCTCTGTTCACAGAGGAAAATGATGACGACCCTGAGGTCGACGTGACATCCGGCTGTTATGCCTTGGAACCCCCGGCATCAAAGGCCGCGCTGACGCACGACGATTTTTCGCGGGAGCAACTCTCCGATCCCCTGTGTAAGGAGGTGGCTTCCCGTCTTGCGAAGGGGGAGGGTTCCGCCCAACTCCGTTTGTCACGGTTCTTCATCAACACAGAAGGTTTAATCTGTCGGAAAGCCCACCTGGATGGTGTCGAACAAATTGTCGTCCCAACAACCCTCCGTGACAGGGTGTTGTATTTATCGCATTATCCCGCCACCTCAGGTCACCCTGGAGGTCGGCGTTTATTCCACACGCCCCGGCAGCGGTATTACTGGCCAAGCATGTCGGTTGATGCCTATTCCACAGTCCGGATGTGTCCCGACTGCGCCAAGGCCAGCACCAAATTGCGTAAACACAACTCAGAATTGAAGACGTTCCCTCCATCAGGCCCCCTGGAGTACATCGCAATTGATATCCTTGGAGAACTACCCCGAACCCCAAGAGGACATCGTTACCTCTTGGTGATGACGGACCGTTACTCCAAGTTAACCCGAACCGTACCCTTACGGAAAATCACCGCCGAGACAGTAGCTCAGGCGTTCATTTCACACTGGGTCTTCGTTTACGGAGCCCCAGTGAAGCTCCTCTCCGACAACGGGAGTCTATTCACTTCGAGGTTCTTCTTCGCAGTGTGCAAAATCCTCTCTATTGAGAGTGTGTTCACAACCGCATATCACCCCCAGACTAATGGGCAGGTGGAAAGATTCAACAGAACGTTGGTCTCAACTCTACGGCACTATCTGGCCGATAACCAACGTGACTGGGACCAGTACACGGATGCCCTCACCTATGGCTACAACTGCACGGTCAACTGCATGATCGGCATGAGGCCATTTGAGCTGGTGTTATCCCGGACGCCGAGTCCGTTGTCCCTACAGCAAACTCCGCTGTTGGCACCCTCCGCCTCACGGGCGCATTTCAAGTTCCGCTTCCTCGCGTGGTTGCGCGGCCTCATGGCCACGGCTGACAAGAACCTACGCGCCGGACAGGAACGCTACAAGGACGACTTTGACAAGCGAATTCGACTCCCTACGCCGGAATATCAAGCAGGGGACCAAGTCCTCGTTAACGGAGAAGCGGCATTACGCTCAGAGGAGCGAACCGACAAGGATCGGGTGAACAACAAACTCGCACCGCGCACTGAGGGACCGTTCCCCGTGGTAGAGGTGGATGACCATACTGTCACCGTCCTTCGAGGTACCGGGCTGAAGGACAGAATCTCTCGAAATAGAGTCGTCAAGGCCCCCCCGCTACGCAACGCGGTAGGGGGCGCTACGCCCTCGTTGGCGGATCAGCGCGATGATGGGGAATCCCCGTCGTCGGACACGACTCCCATCCGAGGGAGAGGCATTGAGGGACAGTTGGGTAATCTACCGCTCGACGACCTCGAGCCGGCGGAGGACGCCGCCACCCCGGCGTCTTCCCCCGCGCACGCTCCGGGACTGATGGATGCCCTGACCAGCGGAACCCCGGAGCGGGTTATATCTCGACTCGCTCCCACCCCCTCCCAGGTAAGGGAGGTTCCATCTTCGAACCGAAGGGCTACGGCTACCGCATCGGCGAGAGAAAAACGGGCACCCCGCAGTGCGCCGGGGTCAGGGGGAGGACAGGACAGGCCAAGACGAGGGTATGCCAAGTGAGGTCGGAATGAGACTCACCGACGTGAGAAAAATAGAACTCGCCAACTCAAGGCGGATTTCCCTCTACGCCACGTGTACAGCGCTGAGAGGGTGTACCGCGCGCTCGTCCGCACGTCGGGATCTAGCGGCTTTCCCTCATGTAACGAGGTTTATTCAGGATCTCGGTCCCCACTTCCGTGGGGCGAGTTAGACTACCTCGCAGGTTCGAGGCCTGGCACTAAATGACTCGACCATCGAGGGACTATTACTCGCACTTTCGAGGGCGTAACTCGCATATGGAGGACTACAGCGACGCGTACGCGGGCTAGACCTCTTCCACATAGTCCCCGACTTCCTCCTCTGGCAGCACCTCGCGAGGCTCGCCAGGAGTTACACCGCCCTCCTTCTCCGTTGTAGGGGAAGCAGAGGTCCCCTTCTCGACGACCCTGTCGGAATTGCCCTCCGTCACAACGCGTAGGGGCGTCTCCCTCGCCGGGGAGACGGCCGCTGAGGCCGACGCGCTCCGAGGTGCCACGGCGCCCTCTTCTGCACCCCCCTCCGCCACAAGGCGACGTACCGCAGCCACCATCCGCGGGTTGCGCAGGAGCACCCGCAAGTCCGCCTCCGACAACTCCGTCGGATGGCGTCCCTCCCCGACCGGGGCCCCTACGCGCGTCCCGGTCGCCTCACCTTCGGCCATCACAACATCCGCCGAAGTTCCACGCCCGCCGTGTTTGGCCCTCACCCGCACGGGCTCTCGAGCCCCGCGTTCGGGATCGTCCCCGGGAGTCTCCTCCCGGACTCGTACGCGCGTGTTTCCGACACCACCCCCAGTGGCCTGCTCCGGTCGCCCGCACATCAGCTCGGGCTGGGTGACGTCCAAGGTCCCGGCCGCGATACGCACCCAGTTGCCCGTTATCGGGGTGTCGGCATCATACCTCCGACCTGGGGAGTGATTCCTCACGCGATGATTGTCATAATGGTGACCTTGGTTATACGGAACCCGAGGCCAGTCAACACTGTCGTGGATATCCAACAGGGCGAGTAGACGCTCCTGTAGCGCCGCCGACCCCAGCACCCTCGTCAGGTCGAGCCTCAGCAACCACTCCACCACGGCCGTAGGGAGGACATACAGGCGCCCATCATACGTGGACCAGATGAAGCGCTTGGCTATAATCGCGATCCACCCACTCAGGAACACCATCCATTTTGGCGACTGAGGATCTTCCATCATGCCAAGGCCATAGTACACTAGGCACGGAGGGAGCTCAGCTATGAAGTCCGCCGGGACTTCATACTGATCAAACCACGTCGGTACCTCGGGGTACCGAGTGTGCAACGTCTCTCGCTCGAACGAGGTTACCTCGACCCACTCATAGGCGATGAATACCCCCGTTCGGTTTCTCATACGACGCTCGAATTTCAGCTTCCCATGCATCACGGGATCTCGCCGCCTCTCCAATTCGACGTCATAGCCGGGGGGCATCAACGGAGTGTCCCAGGCCATCAACGAGACTGGGGGTACCTCCTCCCTACGGCGGAGACCCTCCATTACCCGCCGTAAATTGGCGACATAACCCCGGTCCGCCTCCGACCTGTACGCCCACGTGTCGAGCCCCCACGCTCGCGGGACCAACCGATTACACGGCGTACGGCGAATTTGCTGCCGGAGAAAACTCACGAACGCTTCACGCGACTCGGCGTCCGTCCGCCGAAACTCGGGGCGCAATAATTCCCTCTCCACGACCAATCGGTGGGTAAAATCGCGGGAGAACACGGCTTGCAAACTAAGGCCACCCGGGAGCTCGCCCGACGCAGTGGCGTACGTACGGACTAGCTCCGGATCTCGCAGATCCGAGGAAGGGAGCCCTCTCGAACAGGAGGGGAACGTCGCTCATGGTTCGCCCGCACAACTCGCTCGGTCGAGGCCACACTCCGCCATCTCGGGCGTATATCCCCGCGTACATGGCGCCCTGCATCGGACACCAGCTGACTATACTCGCGGGCTACACTCGCGAGGCGTACGAACACACTTGACCACCCCGTAGTCGGAACACCTTCCGCTCCGCCGACGGGTCATATCGGGCTTAGACCCGGGACACTTACGCCACTTGTCCGAAATCGATTCGGTCATCTGCCCGGGGTGCTGTACGCCACTTGGCAGAAATCAATTCGGGCATCCACCCGAGATACTGTACGCCACTAGGCGGAAATCAGGGCGGTCATCGACCGGGATACTGTACGCATACTTAGCGAAATCGCCGGAAATACAGTTCGCGGGGACGCTCTTCTCTGAGAGGGGGGCTATGTAGTGCACTGTTACGCCTCCCTCACTCGCGAGGCATACGCGGGATGCCACCCTCCCGGGTGCGCATCCCACGTTTTACCCACGTATGATCGTGTACATGTACCACGTGTAATCGTGTAACTACCCACCCAGGCATGGCCGGGTGTAAGCCCTGTCGAAGTACGGACAGTCTGTCACTCCACGTCTAGGCGTGTCGATTCCCACGTGTAGGCGGGTATCATAACCCTATACAGGGGGAATTGCGTACTGTACAGAGCTGAGGCTGGTACGCCGGTAATTATTGCCGTGTTCTAATTAATTAATTAATAATAATAATAATTATTATTATTACGACGTCGACTAGTATATAGTCGACGCTCGACCCTAAGTAAAGAAGACACGAAGCTTTGGGTCTACAACTCGGGTTTCTGGAACGGAGTCGTAGCCTCGCGTCGGTCCCCGTCCCACGACGGTACCCTGCGAGCCATCTACGTCCCGATTCCCTCCTGTCTCTACCGCGCGCGTCGTCCCGCTACACTCGGCTCTCCGCGCGACAGCTGTCCCTACCGCTCCGCCCCTCCTGGGCTCTGTTTTCCCTCTTTTTCCCTTACTTTCCCTACTGCGCTTCGAGCCCGGCCCCGTACCAGTCCCTTACGGGTGGTCTCCCGATAACCCCCTACACGCGCCCCCCGAACGCGCGCGCTCTGCCAGAGGGGGATCCCACCCTTCCCCCTCAGTGCACGACAGGAGCTTTGACGGTACGGACCCGATCCAGCTCCTACCGTTCTTGAGGGATGTCCGAATCACGTTCAACTCGCAACACCTTACCGAAGGTGTTGCGGTACGAGTCCTCGCGCACTTCCTAGAGCGCGACGCGGAGCGCCTGTATACGAGTTATAAAATGCGTGGCCTCCGCGCCGGCCAGCTACACGACGACGTGAGCTGGCCCGGGCTCGTGAACCAGTTCCTGAAACGCTACCTAACCGACGACGTGTTAGGTGAAGCGTACGACGCTGTCGCGATGGCGCGACAGCAATCTCATGAAACGGAGAGCAGGTTCGCCGACCGGCTCGAAACTGCCGCGTTCCGGTGCACGGCGGTGTTCTCCGAACAGTCCGTCGCGCACTACTTCATGCGGGGACTGGCACCGGCGACCCGTGCCGCAGTATCCGAAACCGTACAGCGGCTGCCGAGCCGCCAGAAGACCGATCTTCCAACCATCCGCCGTATCGCCACGGCGGAAGGCACGACGTACCGCGCTCGGCGCGGTTTACTCCTGCCGGATACGAAACCGGCAGGGAAGGCTGGCAGGACTACGAAGTCCGCCGCAACAAGTGCGACCGCCTCGACCCTCCACATCGGGGAGGATGAGTGGCAGGCCGACCCTGTCCTCATTACGCAAGGAGCCGTACCCGTGGGGGGACGACCCCCCTCACCGATGTCGACCGGAACGACATCGAGTTACGCGACCGCCTTCGCGACCACTCCAAGAGTGGCAAGGGGTACGGATCCCCGGGTTGCAGAGCTCGACATCTCGAGTCGAGATGCAGGAGCCGAGTACCCTCGCGTACCCCTCCTCACCGATGAGGAGGCGCGTCACGCAGCGACCTTCGCCTCAACGGATGGCAGCGCGTACGTGTGCTGCTGGCTATGCCGTACGTACGGACAAGCCATGTACGCGTGCCCGTTCCTGTCGCCGGAACAACGGATGTTCACGGCGTACAGGAACTACCGCTATCAGATGGAGACACGCCCCGGAGCGCGTAATCTCCTCCAGCAGTCAGTCGGCCAGGGCCGCCCCCCGCGTCAAGGTTTCCCGAATCGCTCGGGTGGGGGTACACGCTTCGCCCCACGCGGAGGCGGGTATCGTCGTAACGAACTCGATCGTCGTGATCGACCGGATTACCGCACGTCGGACACAAGGTATCCCCGTCAAGGAGTGAGAGGGGACCGAGACTGTTCTCGGTTACCCCAACAGGTACAAAACGCCATCATGTACCTGCAAGATTGGGTAGAGGACCCGTATCCTCTACCCACGGAGGGGCGCGAAAGTGACCCGACTCGCCCCGTCCCCCATATTCTGCGACGACCGGACGTCGCAGGCCAAGGTCAGGAAGTACCCGAATACTTCGCTGACGTCGCGCCGCCGCAGTGGGGGAATCGTCCCGACCCACGGGGCCAAGGACCCGAAGAAGACCTGGCCACCGATGGCCAGGAAGGTAGCTCAGATAGCAGCGGTAGTTCGAAAAAAGGGTAAAGACGGTTTCGTACACGCGGTCTCGTGAGCTGTCTTATCCCTACGAACTAGACCGGACCCCGCGTGCTCGCCAAGGACACGGGGGGTATTGTCCGATAATACATCCCCCGTTTCCGGGAGCGAGCACGGAACTCCTGCGACGCCAATGCAGGAAAACGCAAACGTCGAGGCCTCCGTCAGCCCGACGCTGGAGGAGAGCGCCACCGGGACACCGTCAGCCCCGGTGATGCTGAGCGAACGCGATGGAAGTAATGCAGACCGGAAGGAGCACGTCGATCTCCTAGCTTCCGTGAGCCAAGGCCCGCCGACGAACGGTCCTCCGTGTATGGACCCGAGCACTCGAGGGGGCGTCACCGAGCCGCGGACGCCCCAAGAAACGCGTAGAAGGAAGCGCAAGAGGGGTCAACACCGAAAGCGAAAGCCCCGACGGAATGACCTCACCGATAAGGTCGCGCCTAAGATAGTCGATGGCCTTGTGTGCCGAATGACATCAAAATATACAACGTCTTGGGTTCCGTGGCCACCGGAGGCAACGCGTTCAAGCCCCACACGATCGCCGTCGATACGTGTTCGGGGTACAACTTGGTGAGGAAGGCCGACCTTCCTCCCGACTGGACCTGTTACGTGATACGGGACGCGCCATTATCCCGACTGGCTGGCGCGAACAGTAACCCGCTCCGACTTACGGCCGTCGTCCATCTCGCGGTCAGGTTGCGGAACAAAACGTTCCGCGTACCTTTCGTAGTGGCCGAACAGCTCGCCGTTCCCGTCCTACTTGGGACCGCGTTCATCGATGCCCACGTACGCAGCATAGACATCGATGGCCAGAAGCTCGAACTTCGCCACGGTGGCTCCGTAGCCATCGTAGACGGGAAGGGGGAGCTGACTCCCCCTACCAGGCGACGCGGACGCCAGACGAGCCGACCAGATGTACGCGAGGAGGCCCCGCAGGCGATCCGCATCGCCCGCTGGGTTACCATCCCCGCGATGTCACAAGCCCGAGTGCGTGTGACAACCGCAGGGAGGGGCCTCGTGTCCCTGGAGCCCAAGCCCTCACTTCAACACGGACATGGAGTGAGGTTGACGAATGGCGTCGCGGAGGTCCTGCCGAATCAGACCTTCGACGTCATCGTCGCGAACTTCTCGCCACGGGAGAGGCGGCCTCCGAAGCACACCGTCGTGGGATACGCGAAGCGCAGCCCCCTCGCGATCCTCACGCCCGAACGGAGGGTCGCCGAGGGGATCGCGCACGCGCTACACCTGACCGACTTGACCTATCAAGTCGGAGGGGTAGGAGTTGGCCGATCCAACTCCGACGACCAGACCAACGCGGGTGACGGAGAGGTTGACACGGACGAACGGTGACCTTTATACCACCCGACGGCGGGGGTACTGTACCCTCACAGAATAAGGATCCCGAAAATCCACCGATGGATCGGGAAAAAGAGGTTGACTTGTCATACATCGAGGATGACAAGCTCCGTGGCCATGTACTCGAGATGCTCCCTAAGCACTCGAGTCTGTGGAGCGGTGCGCTTGGAACTATCCGAGCAACGGAGCACCGAATTGCCCTCGAACCGGGTACGAAGCCGATACGCTCGATGCCCTACCGTAAGGGGCCCGCGATGCGCGAAATAGTCCCGAAGGAGGTCAACAAGATGTTGAACGCAGGGGTTATCGAACCCGCGAGCACCGAGTGGGCGTCCCCGGTGGTGCTCGTACCGAAGAAAGACGGCTCTCTTCGGTTCTGCGTAGACTATCGGCGTCTCAACGCGAAGACTGAGCGGATTCGTATCCGCTGCCGCGTATGGACGACTGCATCGACTCGTTAGGAGATGCAGCCGTCTTTACGACGTTGGATTGCAATTCCGGTTATTGGCAGATCCCGGTCGCTGCGGAGGACCGCGATAAGACAACCTTTACGACGCACATGGGCACGTTTCGCCACCTGCGAATGCCGTTCGGACTAAAAGGGGCACCGGCCACCTTCCAACGCGCCCTGGATATTACTCTCTCACGCGTTCGCTGGCAAATATGCCTCGTCTATCTCGATGACGTTATAGTGTTCTCGCGTACGCACGCGGAACATGCGAAGCATCTCAACACTGTCTTGAGCTTGCTTGGGAGTGCCGGAATCTCCCTCAAGCTCAAGAAGTGTAGCTTCTTTCAGCCGAAGGTACACTACCTGGGGCACGTCATTTCCCCAGGTAAGTTAAGCGTAGCGGACACGGCGGACTATGCCTTCAAGAAGTTCACGTTCTCGAGAACACTTGCGCAAGTGCGTTCGTTCCTCGGAGCGTGCAACGTATACCGCAGATTCGTTAAGGGGTTCGCGAAGATAGCGCGTCCTCTGACCGACATGACGCGCAAGGAGGCGAATCCTGACTTCTACAACCCCACAGAGGCCCAACTGAACGCGTTCGAGAACCTCAAGAGGTGTATGATCGGTCCGCCGATCCTCGCGCTACTGCGGTACGGCCGTCCGTACATGATCGACACGGACGCGAGTGCCTACCAGCTTAGCTGCGCGCTGCTCCAGGAGCACGGCCAGCAAAACGATTGGCGCCCCGTGGGCTATTGGTCCTACTCACTGAACGACATCGAGCGCAACTACAGCGCCACGGAACGCGAGTGCTTCGCCGTAGTGTGGGCCGTCCGCACACTACGGCCGTACGTAGAAGGCACGAAGTTCACTGTACGGACGGACCATGACGCCCTCCGATGGCTCATGTCCGTCACCGAGAGTTTCGGAAGACTCACCCGGTGGCGGCTACGTCTGGCTGAATACGATTTCACCATTCAGTACCGTCCCGGACGCGTGCATCAGGTGCCCGATGCCCTGTCACGACTCGTGTCGCCGAGGGTCGCCGATGACCCTCGCTCCACCGTCGAGGTGGATGACGACATCCCCACTTTCGACGGGGGCACGACAGTTCGAGACGTATCGAACGAGCTCACGGACCACGCTTGTACCGCGAGCTGTGATCATCAGGCCGTCCATGTCTTCGTAACGACACGGAACCAAGCCGAGGCCCGAACAAGGTCCCGCGTACGGACGCGCGACGAACCGCGAGGTGACGACGAAGCCCCCGCTCTCCAAGGACCCAATTCGTTTTGGGAGGAGAACGACGAGTTCTACGCCGCCGACATCCAGCGCGCCGAAGACCCCGAGGCTGGCGCGCTCGACTCCCCGGTCGCCCCACCGCAGGACGACCTTCCGTCCCCTCTTACGATAGAGGAGATAGCCGAGGAGCAGCGCGTGGATGACTTCTGCCAAACCGTTTTGGCACGACAGTCAGAGTCCCGGGACTCCGCGTTCTTTGAGGACCGCCAAGGGGCGCTCAAACGGAGACACCCCTTTGATCCTGATATCGTCCAGGTGGTGGTACCTCGGACGCTCCGCGCTAGGCTCCTCCGCCTGTGCCACAACCCGGCCATCGCGGGACACCCGGGCCAGAATCGTATGTACTTCGCCCTTCGACGCGAGTACTACTGGCCCCATCTCGCTGCAGATGTCGCTGCCACGGTGCGAGGGTGTCGGACCTGCGCGATGAACCGGGTCAAGTTGCGGAAACACCTCAACCGTTTGAAGTTGTTCCCCGCCAAGCGGCCACTCGAGAGCCTCGCGATTGACATCTTGGGTCCGCTTCCGAAGACGAAGGCAGGGAAAGGTTTCCTCCTCGTTATCACAGACCGCTTCACTAAGTTAACACAAGTTGTCGCGCTTCGAACAGTGACCGCGTACACTGTCGCGACAGCATTCTGTGACGCGTGGGTCTTCAAATACGGCGTTCCGCGTTCGCTGTTGTCGGACAACGGTCCTCAATTTAACGCGAAGTTCTTCCACAGCGTGTGTCGCGTACTGGGGATAACTAACTTATATACGTCCGCGTATCATCCCCAGACGAATGGACAGGTTGAACGTTACAACCGGACTATCGCGTTGATGCTTCGGAACTACGTCAACGAGCATCAGGATGATTGGGACGTGTACGTGGGACGGGGGCCTACGACGAAGCTGTCGCAACTTACCGAACCACCACGCGCGCACCCGACTCCGGGTCCGGAAACGTCGCCCGGATTTCCTTCCTCGGCGTGGGAGGGCTCGCGGGCGTCCGCCTTACGTCAGGCAGACTGTGAAAGCCGCCATTTCGAACCGGTTACCGGCGGAACACGCCACGAACACCTCCCTGCACAGTACGGGAACGAATCATGAGGGCGACAAAGCAACCGCGATCGTGACACCAGCGCGCCAGGGACGCGACTCCTCGCGACGCGCACACAACCCAACCCCCCCTCTAAACTTCTATTTAACGTTTGTTTACCGCGAGCGCATGCACAGAGATCAAGAACATCGTGCGCCGCCCCCGGGAGCTGCGCAGATCAAGGATGCAACGCCGCGGCTCACCGCGAGACGAAGTATTACACCTGCGCGACCCGCGAGTCGTGCCGAACGGCGACGCCGTAGAGCGCGCGGATTGACAGAACCGTGCCAAAGGGCGGTACGGAAAGGGCCCTCGACGTTCTCACGAACCAAGCAGGCGATGAGCCGGCGGATGTCCAACCCGCCGGTAAGAAGATCTTCCCCAAGCACCCCGACTGTCGGCGTAGACGATAAGAACACGACGCGAATGCGGACACGATCTTGACACCAAAGATCTCGGGGACGCGATCCCTCACGACGCGCGCACATCCTCCCTACGCTACTCTCTGACGTTTTTTCCGCGTGCGCGTACGCAGAGACTAAGACAGAAGCGCTCCGCGCCCGGGCGCCGCACCGGCCAAGGCGACACCAAGTGTGACGCCAGCCCGAGCTCTGGTAGGGAAAGACGCCTGCTTCTGTAGTGCGGAGCGATCTACTTGCCAAGGGGCAGTGGCCCGGTCGAAGGACATGGCACGTACGCGACGTGCACGATAACCGGACGGACCGAGGCTGAGGGTGTCGCATCGCCAACGGCACAGGCAGGCGGCGAAGCGTAATTTCGAGGAGAATGACGGGAAACGCGTAAGGAGAAGACCGGCGAATACGCTCCGCTACCACCACTGCGAGCACGCGTCAGGAGCACCAAATCAAAGCCGCAGTCGAGGGCGTCGACTCCGGATCACGCGGCCTTGACAGGCACGCACGCCACCCGGCGTGCCGCGTATGGGGCATGTTACCAAGAACCCTCCGCGACTCGCCGCGAACCCCTGCGGCCGCACACGGTGCGAACGCACAGGCGAAGCCACCATCGCGGCAATCATACGTCCAACATTCCCCCTTGTTACCACCTCGTTCTCGTAGCCTCGTTACGCGGGGTCCCGCAACATACACCATGCGCGGGTGCCACAACCGCGACCGTAACCCACCTCTCCGGTAGGAGGCGGGCGTGGTCCGCGTAAAAGGGGGAGGCTAAGTAGTCCTCGAAGGGCGACCGGGACGCGATCGATAAGACCGACGCGCGAAAGAGGGGCCGAGAAACGAGCGTCAAAACCTGCAGTCAGCTGCGAACCGACGCCCCGCTACCCCCTTCGGAGGGGGTCGTGACCGCGAAATGCGCATAACGAGACGGGGGCTATGGACGACGACGCGGTACCCCTCACCCACCCGACCGAAGGGGGTGGGGTGTAAGGGACAGCCAGGGACACCAAGCGATCTCCCGCGCTGAAGATAACAAGGTCAGCCCAAGGAAGGGCTTCTCACGCTGACACCAAGCAAGGGACGAAGTCTGGAGCGGCTTAACCAATGGGAGCTCGTCGAATCAAGCGTATGGGAAATTGCATGTGTGCGCTTCTCAACTCGGTAGGAGCTTCTAGACAACGGGAGGTCGTTAAACTCCGCGGCAGCGAGACCACCATCTCACCCTCCGCGAGAATCGAGATTTTGCCTCGACGAGTGAGGCCGCCGGTACCCGACGATTGCCCTTCCGAGAAAGCCATCACGGGCGCGTGGCGAAGAAGGTAACATACGAGTGAAGAAGAACTTGAACGGGGGACAACAGAAACGCGGGAATGGAATTGGCCCCTTTTTCTAGAGCCCAGGAATATCGGCCGCCGCGCATCGCGACGCGTACGGCAGTCGGGCAGAGGGGACCGTACGAAAGGAGGAAAAGCCACACGTGGGACGGGGCGCATTTTTGGCAAACGTAGGGGGCCTTCTTTTCACCCCGGCGTGTGTATACGTTTAACGCAATAGTTTGCGTGCTGGAAAACGTGTCGAGGGCCGCGGAGCGTACGTGACGCGAAGGTGGCCCTCGATTGCCGAACTCACACCCCTCGCTCGCCCCATCGGACGGGGTGGGGCGCCAAGGCCGTAACGCGACGAAAAAGGGAAGGGTCGGACGGTCCGTCTGTGAGCGACATCACGGACCGACGCCAAGCAGGGAAAAAGGATCTATCGATTTTACGGGAAAGCACGAGTCGAGGAAGGAACCTCGAGGTATAGTAGGGCCGCACGACTAATGGCTCGTGCCATCAGTAGCCCCTGCCGGACCAGAGACGTGGGAGGGCTGGGGACAGTAGCTCGGGTGCCGGGGCACCTCTGACCCGAGCTCCTCCAACGAGGGCATGGTGACCTCGCTGTGCCACGGTGTAGTGCAATGTGCCTGGCAGGCCGCGAACACAGTCCGACTGTCCAACAAAAAGACGAAAAACAACAGCAACAACGACAACTGCCGATGGCACGCGCTACGGAGCGTTCGAGACTCCCTTTCCCCTTTTGTGGGCTTGCGGCCCACGGTAGCTCAACTCCGACGGGGGGGGTAAGGAAAGATGCCCGGCCCGGGAGGAAAATGGTGGTAGAGACTTGTGAAGACTTGAGCGCTCGGCGAGTGCGGGTTGGGCTTGTCTACGAGAATGTAACCGCGGTTCGCTGGGTTGTAAGGCCAATGCTCGACGAGCGTCTTCAGCACCTTGGGTATAATTCAAGGTCTTCGACGGGGGCTTGCTCAGCACTACCCGAAGGGATCGTAATTGTGTAGCAGCGCTACTACCGACGTGTTGCCCGATTGCTAGAAACACCCTCACCAGCGCGATCGCAATCGCGGTAGGTGGTACCAACTCTGTCTTATACAGTAAGACCTTCGACGGAGGCGTCGTCGCAACAGCCTTCCGACGGAACTTGAAACAGTAGCAGCGCTACACGACGTGTTGCCCGATGGCTAAAACACCTACACCGGATCGGTCGCAACCGACTCCAATGGAACCAACACAATTAAGGGAAAAATAGAGATAGAAGTAGAAAAGAATAGGGAAATAAAGGAAAGAGAAAAAGGGAACCCCCGAGCGCAAAGGATGCCGTAGGCTTAAGTAAAAGGGAGCGTCTTGGTAGAGACGGACTTCGACCAAAGCGACATTCAACTCTGGCAACTCAGGTTACCTTTACTGACTTGGTCGTCAGAGGGCTAAGGTATATAGAGCCCCGCCGGGGCGAGTACAGTAGCTCGCGGCGCTAGATCCTAGATCTAATCTAGTGTCAGCAAAATTAATGCCAACTAATTAACTAAATAAAATAAAATAATTAAAAATTAAAACTGTGCAATTATTCACACGTGTGTCCCCCAACCCGGACTACTTTCATATCCAAATATGTTCCTTTCTTTTCACCCCCCTTTCCAGGTGCGTATTGCACTACATATCCCCCTTCTGAGCGTCCTTGCACATCGGCTACACTCTTTGATCTCCAACTCCTTCTTCTCTTCTCGACCCCCTACCTTCTCCTTCCTGGCCGACGGTCTCCGCATGAGCAAGGACAAGACGAATCCCACGTGTCCTCCACCTCCTGAGCTCGCGGGCGAAAAAACTGCCCGTCGACGCACCGGTGTCGGCTTTGCGAACACGTCTCGCACTTCCCTCGACCTCCCTCCTATACCCCGACGTCCCCCTGATTCGGACGTCTCCGGCCCGGCCTTTCATCCAGGTTATCATCCCTCTTGGGTAGCCGTCACTACCCCTCGCTCGAAGAGCTACAGGACAAAATCATGCACGAACATCCTTCTTTATTTGCCTCGGCCCAGTGGTTCTCCTCCGTGGGTATTCGCGACGTTTCCAAAATCGAACACCAATTCGCCGACGACGCGGGCATGCTTCCCGGTAATCTCCCGGTGCTTGCCATTCGCTCCTTTAACTGGCGAACCCGTATAGCAGTTCTGACTTCTATGCTACGTCATCCTCCCCCACGGGGCCGTTCCACTCTCTCCCTGCGAATTATGGAGGCCGTATTCGCTCGGCTTGCCATCCCCATTTCCGACACCCTCATACCCTCGTCATACGGTTGCGACACTTGGCGTTGTCGTACAGAGGGCGAACGCCTCTATTTGGACAATCTCATTGATATCACCTTTGGTGACCCTGCCGCCGAGGCGGATCGCCTGTGGCGAAACCGACATACTGTCACATCCGATGCCATCTTCTGGACCGAACCCATTATCCCTTCGAATTTCCGTCATTTAAAACGCGGGGGTATTTTCTTCTTTCAGAACACAGTGCGCTTTGAACGGCGTATTCGGTCTGATACGGGGTACTTCATCGGCTACCAAATGGTAGAGGCACGCGAGATTTCCCGTCAGCATTACGCAAGTCGTTACCAGCGCACCCCCTCATGGTGGAGCCAGTACGAGGTGAGTCAAAGCTTTTGGGCTGAAATGGGACCCATACTCACGTACTATGGCAGCTACCTGCGGGATCCGCAACACGGGTTATGGGTGGTCTTCCTCACAGAGTGGTGCGTCAAAGTAGCCGCGATCCTCTTGTGGGAGGCCTATGATTGCTGGCGCCTGTGGCACCTCCCCGCGAAGCTGATAGCACAAATGCGTCTATTGGACTTCTCTGTCCCTCTGGGTGGCTCTGATTTCAATGGCGAAATACGCTCCCTCCTTGACACGATCGAGGGCGTGGATTGGGACTGTGTCCCTCCGTAAAACTCCTCTCCATCCTTCACTCGCCCACGTCCCTCTTTCTCCCCTGGTCGAAACCACCCAGCCGCGGGCGACTTCGTGTGGTTCAACCCCTGGTCATCGACCCTCTGCTCAGCGTGGGAAGCTCAAACGAGCCGTCGATTCGGGAACCAAACACCGGTTCCCGACGTCACCCCCATCGTCACATCTGACCCCCGGGAGCTTCAAGTATGCTCCCGTCCTTCCTCTCCAATTCCTCCTCGATGGGCTGTCCCTGCTTCCCCGCGCACAGCCCTGGTCTCTCCATCCTCGTCAAAGGCGCCCCCAGCTGTCGAAATTCCCTCGGCAGGCCACACCGAAACATTGTCGGTGAGGAAGTGATATATCCCCCCCCCATCTCCAACAATTTCCAAAAATACCCACGACGTCACGGGCTTATACTGTGCCTTGCTCCGTGCTCACGGTATTGAGGGAGAGGCTCTGCAAGGAGCCTCGATTGACGACCTGCGAGTTTTGGCTCGCCTCGTGTCATCACTTCCAAAGGGCAAATCCTTTGGCAACCCTCCCGTTTGAGCTGACGGGCGCGACACTTCCCTCGTGATAGCTTGTCGCATCTCTATCCTGCCTGCGTGACGCTGAATTTGCGACCTCGTCATGTCGCCTTTGATCCGTAAATTGACTTTTCCTGCGTGCTCCTTCGTCCCTTCGTTTCCTCCTCTTTTTCTCATTGATGCCCACCCGGTCATAATCACGGTGGCACCCATATACCTCCTTCCTCCTTCTCTTCACCTCGCCACTTCCTCCTCTTTTTCTCTGTCTTCTTTTTTTTCTTTTTTTCTTTTTGTATACGCCCCGTCGCCGCGGTCGTATCTTCCTCTTTCCACTGTCCTTCTCTTTTCCTCATTACCGTCTCCCTTCTCTTATCCTTTTTCCGTGCACCTCTGCTACTGCAGTTGCACATCCCCTATTACCTTCTCTTTTCCTTGCACAACCCTCCTTCTGCCATCGTGTTGCACATCTCCTTTTTCCACCTCATTGCTTTCACTTTCCCACCTCCCCGAGTCTGTCCTCGTCTCGTACTGTGTTCCTCCCTTGGGGACTAATTTATCTCTCCGGATCACCTCATCGACCGGCTGGGATACACGTTGTACCTTTCAGACTAAAAAAATTAAATTGTCGCAGCGGCGTGAATGATCGGTCAGACTGTGACACTCGAGAATGTGAGCAGAGGTCCTCATTTTGCTCCCATTGTGCGTCTCCATTTAGCTCTGTCGCCGACAGCTGCGCGATCGACTGTAATTCTCTTTTCTTTCAATTCTTCAGGCTCCTCGAGGCGATTCTCGCGATTGCAGCGGGGTGACTGTCGCCATCGTCGAGGTTGCCATTCGTGTCGAGTTAATACGAAATCGCGTTCGTCATTTTGCCGGTGATTTCGTTTTCGAGACTTCTCGGTGGGGTCGCGGGCGAAGGTGTCTTTGAGGCGTTCGCGCTAGCATTTGCAGATCTAGCTCATGAGCCAGTTGGCTTTCGTTCTTCGCTTATTGTAATGGATGAAATTTTGCAATCTTTGGACGAGGATGGTCGTCGGAGAATATCCAAAAATTCCCCTAGCCCTTCTTGATGAAAAACACAGCCCACGAAATACAGTTTTGGTCGTTGCCCAAGACGAAGCACCAGAAATTTGCTGGTTTAGCTCACGGCGGAATAAATATTGTTAGCAGGAAGATGGACCAGAGTGGAGTGCTCCTAGATTCCATTGACTCCGCGCTGCCGTATCGAAGTTAATAAATGTACATTTCTCCAGGCGGGCTATCCAGTTCCGGGACGACGAGGAACGTTAAACCTATATCTTGTGAGAGTCCGAGGCTAAAAAGACTTTGGTCTTTTAGCTCGTCCATTTAAAAACAAGAATTTTGAACATAACTTCACATGCGATAGATAGAAGGATGATGCAACAAAGAACGTGTCGCTTCCCTGATCGACGGCTAGCGACGCAATATCCTTGACAAGCGTGGCCAAGTCATTGACATTTTCTGCGACACAAGTGAGCTCCTGGGTTCGATCCTCAGCCAAGGCAGAAGCGTTTTCCACGGTGAGCAGTTGCGATTCTGAAAAGCCTGAGTCGTACTGGTCTGCTGCGGATGGGTCACCAATATCTATCAGGGTTCCCATCTTTGAATCTGTTTTCGCGGCAAAAGATTCACGATGTTCTTTGAGTTTGTCTAGGTACGCTTTCTGACGCTTTCGGAATGACGTTGAGAGGTGTTGCAGAGTTGTTGCTAATCGCTTCTGCAGGTTCTGCCGGATCTTTGTTTCAACTTCCCTATCATCTGAATCAAGCTCTGTAGTGTGTTTGGTGACATTTCGAACTTTCCGTTCGACGTCATGTAACAGCTTGGTCAATTGATGAGACCGCGTTCGGATGTCGTGCTCAAGTTGAGAAGTATCTGTTTCTCCAAATGAAGGTAGCAAATGCTTGTTATACAGTGAGATGAGTTGCTCCAGAAGCTTTTCTAGTTCTGATAAATCACCCGTGAGTTCGTTGTACGTGAAGACCCAGTCCGGTTCCATACCTCCCTCCGAGCCTGAGCACCGTCCTCATCTGCACTGTCCTCATGATTTGAGTCGAAATCTCCTGCTGCATTTTCAGCGCCGATAAACCTGCTGCCCTCGGATGCCCTTGCCGGTCGATGTTGCAGTGATCTCGCTTGTTCGCGATATCGTAAGAATAAACCGGTGCGATCCCTCATCGCCATTGCGAAGGATTACGTACAGCTCTCTGTACAATCAGCGAAGAAATCTCGTCTTTGAACAGTCGCACATTGCGGCGCAAGACTTCTGTGAAGGCGTTCCTTGCCAGTTAGTGCAGTGAAGGAACGATGCGAAGGACACGGCTTCCACGGGTTTGCCCTTTCCACAATGTTCCTCCTGGACGTCCTCGGAGGAAGAAGGCGCGAGGCTCTCGATCCTCTCGTGAAAAAATAATTATCGTTCCGCGATTCACACGTGCGGGAACCTTCCCGCTCGCGGGGCGTCGATTCCTTAGTCTCTCGATCGTAGTCAGCGCCTTTGAAGCGGATTTGACGACGTCGTCGTTCGTTGTTGTGGTCGGCGTCGCGCGCGGGGGTTTGTGACGGTGCTGCCGGACGGCCTTGGATACTCGTGCCTTTGGCTATAGCAAGCGACACCCTGGTCTCGTATGACCGACAAGTTCCGTACCTTCCCTTAATTTTGATTAAAATTTCGAAGACTGACCAGTGTTCAATTTTCGATTTTCTCCGCCCGTCCAGCAGCTCCCTGCCGGCATCCCCATTTTTTTGATTAAATCATGCCCCACGAGGGCGTGTCACTGATCCAAGCGTCCCTTCACGTGCGCGCGGCGGCAGCGCGTGATGGCATCCAAGGAGGTGTATTACCTCAGCCTGAGACTACAGTAAATTTTTCATTCCACGGCATGGCCGGGCAGGCCATTTCATTCATGGGCGGGGGTCCCGGGCAAAATCGCTTTCATTTCCCTTCTCCTCACTCTGAGGGATCTCGTTTCGGGCGACTGTCCTTACTCTCTCCCTCCGCGACGCGGTTCACCGCATCACTTCCAACTTGAGAGCCTCCGGGTGGGGATCATCCCCAATACAATTTCAACATTTCACTCGCGGTCTTATCGCGTCCCGCATCATTGACTTCCTTTTGATCAGCCTCCCTCGCATGCGCCTCTACATCAACTGCCTCTTTTCCCCTTCTTCTCCCTCGACTCGAGGGTGACCCGCTCGTCTGCCTGACACAGCCCGCTATCCCTTAGAGAATACTGTAGTCTGTTCCACCTTTCCCTGAACGGTAACACGACACACACACGACTACAGCACCACGCTTTTCCTTCACTTACACCTTTCCAACTGCGTTCCGCGTTCCCTTGCCTTCCGCCGTCTGGTTTCTTGCAGACACTTACTCAATTAGGCACAGTCCGTCGTGCTCAGTTATTCGTAGAATACACTTCTTCCTCGGCCCGACACACAGCGTATTAACTTGCTTACGATCGACGGCTCGCACGGGACTAGGTACGCTCGTCCGAGGGTCGCCGAACGATAGGTGTCGTAGGGCTCGTCCACCTTGGTCCGCGGTGCGGGTTCTTTCTCCCTGCGTCCTGTCAAGAGACAACCGAAAGCACACAAAAAGAAGAAAAAAACAAAACAGAGTAGAACAAAAACAAAAACAAAAGTAGTGGGTTGCTGTGGTCAGGGGGTAAGTAAGTCCTCGATGAGGACGATGGTCATGTAAAAGTACATGGTACAAAACAAGCGCGCGTCTTGCTTGGTCTTCAATCTTAGCAGATCGACGGCGAACGTCCCCTGTGTGTGCCGTCGGCGGCGGGCGACAACAACAAAAAAAGTAATTATTTTGGATTAACTTGCTCTCCGAGGACGGGACACTGATCTCGATTGTCGTTTCGCGTGCATCCGTTGATGACGGGGGTGCGTCTTCCGGTAGGCTCAATGCCTCGTCCGTGGGCACCGCATCACTTCAAGTCCCTAAAACGCGTCGCCCGTCGTTCCCATCTCGTTAAGGCGTTCCGCGTTTTCTTGCCTTGCTCCTCTCGCTCCGACTTTCCTTGCTTGCGGACCCCCTGCTGCTCCAAATTTCTGACTCCTTCGTGTTCCATAACCTGCTGATTCTATTGTCGATGACTATCTCACTCGCGCGTGCGCGACTTGCGGCGGCAAGGGTAGCTTCTTCCTTCGGAAATACGTGACGGCCGCACTGCGGGGTAATTGCTCAATGGGCTCCCACGTCGCGTCCTCGGGCGTATAGCCGTACCATTCCACCTTGAGAATCAAACTACCATTTTGATAATCGTGGTCGGCGACCCGATCGATTACGTATTCCGTATTCTCTGTTTCCTCTCCTTTCTCTGAACTGTTCCCTTCCCCCTCCTGAAGATCTTCCAACTCGTCCTTTTCTCTGGACTTTCTGAAATCGCGTAGGTCCGGACATGTCTCCGCTGTCGGCGCTTGACTAATTAGATTGTCCTGGTCCCCTGACGTAGGCGCACGGGTGTGAGGACATTCCTCGTCCTCCATTACCTCTCCTTCTTCGCTTAGCTCCGGCGCTCCCAGGAACTGTAGCGCTTGACGTAGGCCAGTTATCGGCGCATAGTCCATCGGGCTTGGGGCTAACTCCACCCTGTCTCGCGATACGCGTTCCTCCTGATCGCCAATGGCAATGACTACCGTATGTTGATCCGATCTTCTGACGTGATAAGGTCCTGTAGCGGCTTGTACCAGCTTGTGTTTCGGTTCGCTAGCCGTGCCCTGCTCCTTCCGAAGGAACACGTAGGACCCCGGTGGGATCTCATATTGCGGCTTGCGAAGGCGTGCGTCGAAATTTCGTTTGTACCGGGCTTGTTCCTTCCGCAAACTCCTATCGGCGCCTCGCATTAGGCTCTCCAACCACGACTGCCATTTCAGGTAGTATGCTCGTGACGAGCTAAAGTTCTCCAAAGTTGGTTGCGCTTGTAACGCAATGCTTCTCGGCGCCCGAGCCAACACCAGCTCGAGGGGCGCAATCTTCGTAGTTCGATGAACTTGTGTGTTGTATGCGAACGTCACAGCGTCGCTTAATAAGTCCCAGTCCTTGGGATGCTCTCCAACATATTTTCGCAACGCGGAAGTCAGCGTGCGGTTAAACCTCTCAACTTGACCGTTGGCTTGCGGGTGGTACGTAGTCGTGAACACATTGCGTATGCCAAGAATTCGGCATACATTCTGAAAGAACCGGGCCGTGAACTGTGTTCCATTGTCGGACAGCAGCTTGACCGGCGGTCCGTACACGAATACCCAATGGTGAACGAAGGCTTGTGCGATGTGCGCAGCTGATATCTTCTTCAACGGTACGGTTCGTACCAGTTTCGAGTATCGATCGCTGATCATGAGAATATACCGATTTCCTCGTTTAGTTGTAATTAGCTCGCCGAGGATGTCGATTGCGACAAACTCCAGCGGAGCTTTGGGCGTGAGCAGCTTCATTTTCTTCGTGTTTCTTCTTAACTTCACCCTTTCCCGCGCACATGCCGCGCAATTCTTCGCGACTGCGTAGCAGTCTACGGCCATCGTAGGCCAATAAAAATATCTTCTCAATGTCTTGTAAAGTTTCCTGCCTCCCGGGTGGCCTGCCAATTTTGCGTAATGGCTTAACCCTAGCACGCGGTCCCTTAACGATTGTGGTATCACCACTTGTACAAACTCCGCCGCAGTACGGCATAGAGTTCCTTCGAGTTCCTCGGTCTCCGTGCTGAACGTTCTCACCTTTCCGGCTTCCATTTCTTCCTTGATGCGGTTGCAGAAGGGGTCGACGGGTTGCTCGCGAATGAGCTTCTCCGGAGTGACAGCTTGGAATTGATCGAGGCGCTCAAGGGCGGTCCCCCTCTCAAGAGCGAGGATGTCGTCTAACGCGTCAAAGCTTTCCTCGTCCTCCACCGTTCCCTCGGCCGGTTCGGCCATAAAGCATGGAATTTCGTCGTCGATTTCGTCGACGGTTTCTCCTGCGGTCCGTAATCTTGACAGGGCATCGGCTTGGCTGTTCGCCTTGCCCTTCTTGTACTTGATTTCGAAATCAAATTCCGAGAGGCGGAGCCTCCATCGGATTAATCTCCCGCTGGGGTCGGTTACGTTCATCAACCACCTCAATGAGGCATGGTCGGTATGCACGATGAAGTGCTCGCCATATAGATATGGTCTTAGAGTCTGTACGGCCCAAATTACAGCTAGACATTCTTTTTCTGATACAGAATAGTTTCTCTCGGCTGCGGCTAACGGTCTTGAAAAGAACCCAATGGGTTTACGTTGTGCACCCGGGTGTGTTTGAAATAATGCAGCGCCGATTTGATAGTCGCTTGCATCGGTGTCTACCGAGTATGGTAGGTTCTTCTTCGGCAGCGCCAACAACGGTGGCGCCAAGATAGCGTCCTTGAGCTTATGAAAAGCTTTTTCGCACGGTTCGTCGAATCCTTCCAACTGGACTGGTTGTCCCTTCTTCAACAGTTGATCGAGCGGATGCGCGATTTTCGCATAATGCGGAACGAATCTGCGGTAGACATTACAAAGTCCCAAGAAGCTCCTGAGCTGGGTCTGCGTTTGAGGGTACCTCACTTGTTCCAATGCGACGGTTCGCGCAGCGTCCACTTCCAATGTACCTGGCCGAACGACATGGCCCAGGTACTTGATCTTTTCGACGAAAAATTCACACTTGCGAAGCTTGAGCTTCACACCTGCCTTCTCCAATACAGAAAGTATTTCATCCACGTGCACGATGTGCTCCTCCCACAACTTGCTAAAAATTATTATGTCGTCCAGATACACCAAACAGCACTTCCAACGGAACGGAGAGAGCAGGATATCCATTGCTCTCTGAAACGTCGCTGGCGCGTTAGTTAGCCCGAAGGGCATTCTTGAGAAGAGATACAGTCCTGAGTGACACGAAAATGCGGTCTTGTCGCGGTCGCGCTCAGGGATAGGCATCTGCCAATATCCCGAGATCGCGTCCAACGCGGAGAAAACCTTGGTGTCACCAAGCGAGTCCAGGCACTCATCCATGCGCGGTAAAGGGTACGTGTCCTTTACCGTCACCGCGTTTAACCGACGACAGTCTACGCAAAAGCGCATCGATCCGACCGGCTTCGGCACTAATAAAACGGGCGACGCCCATTCTGACTGCGCCGGTTCGATGACTCCTGCTTCTAACATCTTCTGTACTTCTGCGTCCTCGACCTCCCGAGCCTTTGGACCGGCTCGGTAGGGAGCTTGTGCAATTGGCCTTGTATCCGGGGCCAGTTCAATCCGGTGGACCGTGGTGTTGATCTCACCGAGGGTCCTATCCCACATGCGGGAATAGTTTTTCAACATTCGACGGAATCTTTCGCGCAGCCGGTCCGGCACGTGGCTCAGGTCGAGTTCCTCCACGTCCGGCGGGGGAGGCTCAATCCGCCGCTCCGGCTTCATAGTTGCCGTCGCGGAGAGCCTTTCCTCCCGTTCTCCTTGCTGTTCCTCACGGTCTTGATCCGGCTGTTCGCATCTTGTCTCGCCCGTAGGCGTCTTGGTGGAATTAGGAAAAATTTCCTTCTTCCTTTCTTGACTTCCGAGAACTTCACCAATGGTGGTTTTGCTCTCGAGCGCGGCTCTCGGGTACGGTAATAATTCTGCCACCACTTGGCCTTTTTGCACCCTGACAGGGTACTTCCTAAAATTTGCAACGAGTAAACGAAATGGCTGGTCAGGCTCGACCTGAACAACATCATTTGTACACATCAGCCCGTGCCTTTCGTACAACGACGGGTACAGCTGAACCACAACCAAGCCCGCCCTCTTCGAGGTGCATTCCACGACGCGTTGCGTCCCTGGCTCGATAGTCGTGGCTCTTGCCACTTTTACCTTAGGGGAAATTCGCTCCACTTTTCCATCATTCTCGTCCTCGCCCGGGACGAGATTCTTCTTCCCTTTTCTCGTCGAGAACCGTCTAACTATCGGAACCTCCGAGAAATCCGCCAACTCAACCGTTTTCTTCCTTGGATAAATGGCTTCCACAAACCGGTCACAGTAGTCCGCGCCTAGAATTAGCGGGACGGCTAGTTTTTCGCATACAATAAACTCGGCTGCGGCCAAAAATTTTCCAAGCCTCACAGGCATTCTAATCGTGCCGAGAGTCCGGAGTGGCCTATTGTTCGCGTCGCCAATGTCTTGGGTCGGTCCGTAGGACACTAGAGATTCCATTCCAGCCGGGAGTTCCGATTTTCGCACAAGGTTTGGTCCCGCGCCGGTGTCTAATACAGACAACACCCGGCTCATCAATCCGATTGTGGGTCCAATGTCCGCGTAAACTTTGTAGTTTTTCCGCGCAAGAACCAAAATCTTCTCGGGACACTCCCTTCGCTTGACCCTGTACCTGGGTCTTCGAACTTCTTCCAGCGGATGATCTCGGGCTCGGCTCAAAATTTTCTGGACTTGAGCTGGCCCTTTGGGCTTATCCACCAATCCAACAACCTCCTCATCGGGGCCTGATTTTTCCCTTAGAGACGAGGAACGGGGCTGAGCCCCGGGCACGGTACGTCGACCCTGTGCCTCTCGCGACTCATGCGAGATTCCCCTCTCTAGTTTTCCTGCTGCTGCGGGATCCTTCTCACATCCGACGGCACGGGCCTCGCGGCGGGCCCTCTGAAGGGTTGGTTCGACCTCGGCGTTGAAGCACTCGGCGCGCTCGCCGTCTGCGAATCGAATCAATTCTTGACCTTCAGGTAACTCGTCGATGGTATCCCTAACCTCTCCATGGGAGACAACGCCTCATAATTTTCCAAAACTCGGTGCATTTCCCGGAGGGAAAGAATGCACGTTGGCTCGGCGTGCCCCTTTTCATAGCAATGATAGCACACCAGTCCGTTTGTCTTGACGGGATATTGCGGCCTAGGCCCTCCACGGGCCGGCGGCCTTCCTTGACGTTGCGGCCTTCCCATCCATCCTGGCCTTCGAAACGTTGTACCCTTGTCTTCCATCGGAATGCGCGGCGCCGGCGTGTGGCCGCGCCCCCGAAACATCATCACGGGATCCGTGGGCTCTGAAAACGACTCCGTCGTGTATGCGGGCGTCGGTAAAGTTGACGACCCGCTTGCCCCGTAGTCCTCGTGTCCGTAGCCCTCTGATGGCTCAATGAACTCGCCTTCGGCTACCAACGCGCCCTCGCAGTGATTTTCGCTACTTCTGTGCGCACCGCGCTCATCTGACGCGGAAATTGACTCGGCTAAATGGACGGCGGCCTGACTTATGCGACCGGGATAGGAAGCCCTCGGCTTCTTACCTGCCCTGATCGTCGACGGCGTCTGGATCGTGACCTTCTTGGTCTTCTTGTCCTTAGAGCGGCTCGCCGAGCCATGCGCCTTCGCGTAATTAACTAGTCTCAAAAACGAAACGTCCCGATTGTCTTGCCGGTATTGAGATACCATCGGCTTGATACTCGAATCGAGTCCTTCAATAAACATCGTCATTGGTTCTTCCATCGAATATACGTTTCCACATCGATTGCTCGCGTCCGTCAGACGGATATAAAATTCCATCTCGTCTTCAGACGGTCTTTGCTGAACCTCTCGCAATGCGAGTACGGCTTGACGGATCGCCTCGTCGGTTGCGAAACTCCTCAACAACCACTGTACGGCCTCCCGCCAAACGGATACCTTTCCGTGATGGGACCCGGCCGTCTGAGACACCGAAGTGTACTGTCTCAAGGCGATGCCGCTTAGAAATTCGGGCAACAAGCGGATCGCTTGCCCCTGGTTCATTTCTTGAGTATCGAACTCTTGAACTAATTTTGCCAAAAAATCCAACACAAGGACCCCGTCCTCACCTGTGAACGTGTTGTCCTTCTTCACCTTAGGCGGAATATCTCTCCTGATTTTTCGCACGGCGGTCCGCCGGGAACTTGACAAATGTGTCTGCGGGTTCCGCAAGCGGTACGTTCGGTACGAAAGTAATTTCTTGAAGAGGTAGTTGGTCGGATTCAGCTCCTCCAACTCCTCCCATCGCGGCCCGCGCCGCGTTGCGACATCTTCGGGCTCCGCGTCCTTGTCTCTCCGCGAGGCGGACGAAGTGATTCCGCCCCGTCTGGAGGTAATTTTCTTGCCCTGCGAAATTCCTTTTCCTTCCCTCTGAACGATGTTCGGAATCGCTGGCATGGTTCGACGAACCGTCGTCACCATCTTCGGAATGGCCGTTCGACTCGGCCGTTGAGTCTGGGCCCTCCGGCTCGTCACTACAGTGACTCTTGCTCCTCTGTCGCAGATTCTTCTTCGAAGTCTTCGACTTGGAACTCCGCTGCACAGCGGCCTTGTCCTTCTTCGATCGACGGTCGCCTTCTCGACCCGTTGGGAGCGGCTCTTGCCCGGCGACCTGTTCAAGGTCCTTGAGACGATGAGCGGCGCGGTCGAACTTGTCGTCGATACTGCTTCTAAATTTGCCTAAGGACTCCAAAGCTTGATTCGCGTCGCGCCTTGCGTCCTTGACTGAAATTTTCAGCGAAGCTAGGACCTCCGGCTCCAGACCGTCGGTCGCCTCACCTCGCTCCTTCTCGATGAGATCCACTCGAGCCGACAGCTCTCCTAAAACGGTGTGGAACTCGGATGCTTGCAACTCCAGTTGCTTCCGGACGAGGGCTAATTCAGCCTCGAGATTTTTCGTCATCTCTTGGCGAATTTCCTCGCCCATCTTCTCGAACCTGTAGGATAGGTTATCCTTGTCGGCTTCAATCCCCGTCGGGGATTCTTGACCTTCGGGATCCGTGGCCGTATTGGCCTGGCTTCGGGTGCGAGGACCTCGCGGGATCCTCGACGCCCTTGCCGATCCGCTCCTACTCGCCCCGGGACCGACGTCCCCGGGGGCGCTTGTCGACATCGCTCGTACAAGCGAACCTACACAAAAAAAGTACAAACAAAAAATAAAAAAGAGACTCCGTTACCTAGACCACTTTTGTAGTACAACTCCAGATCAGGACTTTCGTAGGCAAAATTCTTGATCAGGTCTCTTGCACAGTAGACGAATTCTAGGTCGGGAGACCACTTTTGTAGTGCGTCTCCAGACCGGGACTGTCGTAGGAAAAGTCTGGATCAGGTCTCCTGTACACCAAAGTTTCTAGATCGGGAGACCACTTTTGTAGTGCAATGTGCCTGGCAGGCCGCGAACACAGTCCGACTGTCAAACAAAAAGACGAAAACAACAGCAACAACAACAACTGCCGATGGCACGCGCTACGGAGCGTTCGAGACTCCCTTTCCCCTTGTGTGGGCTTGTGGCCCACGGTAGCTCAACTCCGACGGGGGGGGGGTAAGGAAAGATGCCCGGCCCGGGAGGAAAATGGTGGTAGAGACTTGTGAAGACTTGAGCGCTCGGCGAGTGCGGGTTGGGCTTGTCTACGAGAATGTAACCGCGGTTCGCTGGGTTGTAAGGCCAATGCTCGACGAGCGTCTTCAGCACCTTGGGTATAATTCAAGGTCTTCGACGGGGGATTTTTCAGCACTACCCGACGGGATCGTAATTGTGTAGCAGCGCTACGACCGACGTGTTGCCCGATGGCTAAAAGCAACCCTCACCAGCGCGATCGCAATCGCGGTAGGTGGTACTAACTCTGTCTTATACAGTAAGACCTTCGACGGAGGCGTCGTTGCAACAGCCTTCCGACGGAAATTGAAACAGTAGCAGGCTACACGACGTGTTGCCGGATGGCTAAAACACCTACACCGGATCGGTCGCAACCGAATCCAGTGGAACCAACACAATTAAGGGAAAAATAGAGATAGAAGTAGAAAAGAATAGGGAAATAAAGGAAAGAGAAAAAGGGAACCCCCGAGCGCAAAGGATGCCGTCGGCTTAAGTAAAAGGGAGCGTCTTGGTAGAGACGGACTTCGACCAAAGCGACATTCAACTCTGGCAACTCGGGTTACCTTTACTGACTTGGTCGTCAGAGGGCTAAGGTATATATCGCCCCGCCGGAGCCAGTACAGTAGCTCGCGGCGCTAGATCCTAGATCTAATCCAGTGTCAGCAAAATTAATGCCAACTAATTAACTAAATAAAATAAAATAATTAAAAATTAAAACTGTGCAATTATTCACACGTGTGTCCCCCAACCCGGACTACTTTTCATATCCAAATATTTTCCTTTCTTTTCACCCCCCTTTCCAGGTGCGTATTTCACTACACACGGCCAAACGTGGGCCGACGCGTCATGAGGGAAGCCGCCACCCTCGGCACGGAGGGTTTCGTATCCCGGTTGGGCATAAGGATCCTGTACAGCGGGGCGCGATACGGACGCCCCAGTGTGACGGGGTGTCGCGACCCCTCGTTGTGCCGCGACACGGAGATCGTCCCGTTCGCGGCGGTATCTGTCGCGATCGGCCAGAGCACGCTCAAGAGCCTCCGACTGCCGACGGAACGATTCACGGAAATTGTCTAAGGCTCCTTGAGCTCGGCGGAGGTCCGTCGCGTGGACCTCCCGCTCGGCGTTGATCCGGCGTGCTTCGTCGCTGCGCGTAAGATACCAGCTCGCGAGGGTGCTCAACAACCCGCCGATCTTCCAAACCCGACGAGACGAGGTCCCGAGGGCACGAGCCAGGCCGGGAATGGCCAAGATGTCCCCCGGCGATAAGACGAGCTGTGGCGTCGCGGAAGGGGGAGTAGGGTCTTGACGCGCCAAACTCAGAGGGGGAACAGGCGGAACCCCCGACACAAATTGAGGAGACACACCGGGTGCCTCCGGCGACTGGAAATTGATCATGCGCGACGCCGCAAAGGACGGGACATCGCTGTCCACCTCTCGGTGTCGCTTACGTTGAGCCTCGCGACCGGCGGAGCCCACACCGGCCCCTCTCCCCGTGGTAATCGGTGAAGGTTGGAGAGAGGCCGGCTTCGCGACGAACGCGTCGGACCGCAGGTCGTACAGGAGGAAAGCGCTTCGCTCGCCCGAGGTGTAGTCGGTCCACGGGCGATGCGTACGCTCGGAGACTTGACACGCGCGGTGCATAAGGGAAAGCACAGAGGCGAGGTCCCACATCGCGTGTTTGGAGTTCACTTCCAGGGGGTGGAGTGGTACAACGGGCAGGTCAAGAGCAACCCTTCCAAGCAACGCGAGGACCCCAGTGGGCTGAACAAACATGCGACGGTTGATGTGGACCTCGGCCATAAACGCGTTACCCAGGGCCCACGCCCACTCACGTTCGAAGTTGTGTACAAGCTCGGCGCGGGCCGGGTGGTCGGGGTCCGCACACGCGTAACCAAAATGCTTTAAAGCATACGGAAGCAACGCGTGTACTCCGAAAGACGGAAGGGACTCCCGCACAGCTTCCGGTAGCTCGGGGAAGTCCCTCGGAGTGATACCTTGCTCGAAGGACGCCGGTCTGAAGACGCAGCCGTCATCCTCCTCGCAGTGGCGGTAGGTCGCCCAGTCGTGGGGCGACACCGCGACCGAGTAGAGGCGCATGAGGGAGCTCGCCGATTTCTGGAGAGCCACGCGAGCCTTCGAATAGGCATAAGGACGGGGACTCAGGTAGAGCTCCTCAACCCCGGAAAGGATGAACCGTCGCGGGGCGCCCGGCAAACGACCAACCAGGTGCTCGGCCATGCGGTCGACATAGATGACTTCGCCGGAATTGTACGCGAACGTCCTGTGGCAAGGGATCGCGTCGGGGATTTGATATGGAACTCCCTCGCCCTTGCCCGTCAGCCTAGCAAGGACGAGGCCGGCCTCGTCCACGCGACCTGCCTCGTAAATGCGACGCAAGCGCATGAGGTCAGGGCTCAAAACGTCACGCGATAACAACTCCGCGAGGGGGATCCCCGTTCTGGCGTAACGACGCCACGGGAACCTGAGCCGCTCCACGGGCAGCGGCATCGAGCGGGCCAGGGCGGTGCCAAACCACTGGGTGGTGTCGTCGGCCAACTCCGCCCCCGCGTCGAGATTACCTCGGGTCTTCGGAGGCAGGAGGCCCGGCTGCCGGCAGCTCCCCCATGCCCCATACGACCCGGGGCGCGGCTGGTAAGGCGCGCTCATACGCGGCGCGCCGGACATGTTGTCAGGAGGAACCTCTCCGACCTTCCTGCGTACGACGTCGCCCCCTTGGGGCAGCGCAGCCCCCGACGAGGCGGGACGAAATTCCACACTCCCGGTGGACCCCGAGGGGCCGCGACTCTTCTGGAAGGGCGGCAGGGCGGGCGCCGCGGCAGGGACAAATCCCTCTGCGCGATAAGGATGCGAGACGGAGTCCCCGGAAGAGCCCGGGGGAGGTACTGTACGCGGGGGCACGGAGGCCCCCGAGAACGGCAGAAGCGCGGGGAGCCCGACGGAAGGGCCCCCAGATGAAGGACGCGCCTCGGGAAGCGAAGACATGAGGACGACGACGCGGTGAGCAGCGCGCGAGTGGCAACGACGAGGAACACCCGCGGCGGCGAGTGAGGAGAGGCGGATGAGGATGCAAAACCAGGGGGCATGGAGTACGGCGGGGACGTAAGGGGGGCAAGGTCGATCGGTGGACGGCGCCGAAGACAACGCCGGATCAAGGGGGAACAGGACTAAGGCTCGGGAAGCGACCGGGTCGGACATGGCTCTCTCACTCCTCAAGGGTGAACGCGGACGTTCACTCTTGAGGAGGGGGCCGTGTGGCATAACGGCGGTTCGCGATTAGATTTAGATCAGATCAATACGAACCACACACGCGCACACGTGTACCGCCACGTGTACGGAGGATACGCGACTACACGCGTCCACGTGTGGGAGGCGCGTACCACCGCGCGCACAGTACGCGTCTCACACGTGTGCTGTCAGCCCCGACGGCTGACAGCATTACAGCCCGGGACGACCCGCGCTACAGTAAGTTACTACAGCATACCGGTACTGTAGTATTATGATAGACGCATTGTATACATTAAATACGAGCGCGACCAGCGACGGCGAAGGGGGACAGGCACGGACTTGTCCACGACCTACCGCCTAGGTCGGTCTTCGAGCTTAACTAACGAGCGCGATCCGCCTTCGCGCGCGTTAACTGGGACAAAGCGGGTACGGGACAGACGCGTACGCGAGCGAGCCTAGATCCGCCTCCGCCCGTCAGCGCTGGTACGTTACCCAGTGCTGCTCCGGGGCGTCGAGGCGTAGATCGGCCCGCGCGTACGCTCGTCCCCGACCGTCCCGCTCTACCACGCTACCAGGGCCCGCTTCCCTGTCCCGTTAGCTGTGTGTTCTCCCCGTCTTCTCGCCCCCCGTACGGGGTCTACGTCGAGCTAAGTATACACCCCTCTCTGTTGGGGGGTGTTGTTCTACACCCTACCCGCTTCGTCCCGGTTAACGCGCGCGAAGGCGGATCGCGCGAGTTAGTTAAGCTGGAAGACGGACCTAGGCGGTAGGTCGTGGACAAGTCCGTACCTGTCCCTCTCACCGCCGCCCATCCGCTCGCGTATTTAATATACCAAGTAATCCTAACTTATTACAGTACAGTACGGGCTGTACTGTAGTGCTACTGTAGTCAGCACGGGCCGTCCCTTGCTGTCTGTACACGTGTTGTACATGTATAGTACACGTGGGTATGCGCGCTTCCCACACGTGTGGTACACGTGTGCACGTGCGTGCGCGCCCCCCTGTACACGTGGGGTACATGCGCGGTACACGTGTGCGCGCGTGCGGCTCATATTGGTCTAATCTAAATCTAATCGTGAACCGCCGTTATGCCACAGAAAGGACCACAGTTCGTTGTGGAACACGAGGTGGGGTGGTCGGGCGGAAATATGGACATCCTGTGTTGCAGCAATGTCGGCACATGATGGCCACTCAAAATCGGTGGCTGAAGAGGACGGTAGTTCGGGAATGCGCACTAGACGGCGTACAGTAGTCGGTGTCACCGACCAGCGTCCCAGAAGGTCTGCCCATACGTTTTCTTCGCCCTTCATATGAAAACAGGTGTAGCTATACATACTTAAACGGACAGCCCATCGCAGTACTTTGCGTAAATATGTCTGCGATAGATCTGGAACAACGGGAAGGGGGTCAAAAAGAAAAATGAGGTTGTTGTGGTCGGTGTGTAAGTCGAAGCCGTCCGGTGAAGCCACGACCCAATGCATGCGCTCTAGTGTGGCAAGAACCGCAAAGGCTCCTTTTTCTAGGATCGACCAGCCCAATTGTGTTGCGTTAAATCTGCCGGATAGGAATGAAAGTGGATCATGGCGTTGGTGAGGATGGGATCGTGAGAGGTCTGAATACGGGACCTGTGTTACAATTCCGGACCAGACTGTGTCCGAAGCATCGGTGTAAACACATATTCTCTTTCGGCGGTCGCGGTGCGAAAGCGTCACCTGATTTGCCATGGCCTGTTTGCATTTCTCAAACGCTGCTTGTTCATGGCTCGCAAAACCTAAACCAGACAACGACACTCGGGAGACAGATCGCTTCGTACGTTTGTCAGCCAGCTCGTAGACACGCTCCATAAATTCATGAAGGGGTTTGACAAGGTCTGAGAACTGCGGGATGCCCTGCTTGACCCACTGTAGCGCGCAAAGAAATTGTTGGAGGTGCGCACCAGAGGTTGGGGGTTCCATGGCGAGCAAGGCGGTCATGCGGCGGGGGTCGTACTTGATTCCATCTGCGGACACGAGGCGGCCGCACCAACGGATTTGCGTAGCAAACAAGATGCATTCCAAAGGATGCAGCTTGATATTCCGAGCGATGCAGATAGCAATAAAGTTGCGGATAGAGTGGAGTAGTCCCGGGATGGTTGATCGTGGAACAGGATGTCATCCAGCCAGACTAGGACCTTTTTGCGCAGTTCCGGAGCGAGAAGGCCGGCAAGAGCAGACTGAAGGTGAGAGACTGCGTTGGTAGTCCCATGCAAAACGCAGGTGGGTGTGTAAATTCCGTCGGGTGTGACGAACGATTGACACTCCTGTGAGTCAGGGTGCAGTGGTAGCTGCCAGTATCCATGTGAAAGATCAAAGTTGGCGAAAATGTTTGCATTGGAGAGCTTTGTCAGCTCGTGTTCTAGGCTGGGCATGGGGTACTGGTGATGGGCTGTATACATATTAACGGGACAAAGGTCGACCGTAATCCGAAACAATGCCCCTGGTTTCGGAACTAACAACGGGGCACAAGCCCAGCGAGAGGTTGGATTTGAATACGCCATGCCATGGCGTACCAGGTTGGAGACAAACTCTTCCAAGAACTCCCGCTGCTCTTGGGAATAATTTCGGAGACTCACTTTGACTGGGCGGGCATCGGGAGTGAGGATGATCTCGAGTGGAGTGATGTCTGCCCGGAGGACCGGACGAGAAGGGAGTTCGAAGACGTCGAGATTGTTAGACAGTATATTTTCCAGGGTAGCAGAATCTTCCTCAGGTAAACCATTTTTCGTGCCGTTTTCGATAGTTGAGTGACACCAGCGCGAATGGTGTCATGCTGCTCATTGTCAACAGGGTCAAGGAGCGATGGATCTGGGAACGGATCTTCCTCCGTTCGAACGGTGAAGTAATTGACGTGCGGGCGGTGAGCTCTGTGGGCACTGTCTCTTCTGGTACCGTCATCCACGAGGCGGTTCATGCGAGCAATCATCAGCCTGCTGACAACTCCCCCGGCAGGTGCGGTCGAGTGGGGAGTCAGAGTGCAGTCAGTACCATCGAGCGACGCACGGTTGGTCTCCAAAGGGGTCTTTGTATCTACTTTGAGGTGTCGCAGCACTGGAAGACCAATTAGGAGGTCCTCGCAGGCGAGTTCATCGTCAGCGATCATGTATGTTATGTTCCGCAAGGCAAGCCGTCCAGATTCCAGGTGAAGCACAGTGCGAGGGACGGTCCAGGTGCGGGAAAAGCAGAAAGAATGGGCTTCATCACCACCTTTCAATGCCACTTGTAACTTAACTGGTGTGATATAACGCATCTTCCCGATTTCTTGGATGGTGGTGCGTTGAGCCAGTTTTGGTGAGATAATGCTATCATCACTACCGTCGTCACAACGCCCGAGGATTTCGATTGCGCTGCTGTGTTCCGTGACGGTTATGGTGCATGACGAAGAATTCTGCACGGTTGTGTCGAGGCCTGCTCCGGTCGAAAGACGGCCAGCTGTCCCTTTCATAGATCCCGTGGAGGATCTAGTATAAGTGTGGGATAACTCCTCTCCGCCCTGGGTTGGGTGAGAGGCGGAGGCTTTAGCGAGGGAGCACGCGGCGCGGACGCGACGCGCCAATTGAACCGATCGGACGAGCTCGCGAAAAGGGAGTGGCTCACTGGCCGGTTACGCGCAGTCGCCCCGTGGTGCGTAAACGGGAGCGACCGGTAACGGGTTAGAAGCCAGCGCGCGCGGCGGACAACCGAAACGGACGTACGTAGGCGCAAAAGGGACGGGGGCGAGCTTGCCCCCGTTTACTGGTGGGGACGGGTGCCAGGTCTTAACCCCGCAGGGGGACGCCTCGGACACCTGTCCCAGTACAGTAGTACAGTACCTGCCGCCTAGTGCGTGCCGGGTACTGTACACAATTAAAAAACTAGCGCCATAATTGCTACTACCGCACGGCCGCTGCTACTACACGTGTGCACCACTGTACACGCGTGTTGCTTACAGACTACCGCACGGACGACACGTGTGCTAACGTACACGTACGCCAGATTACGACCGCTCGGCATGCGCGCGCGCTCGCTACACGTGGGCACAGCCGCCCACGTGTATACCGTATACGGCCGTCCGATGACCTCCGCGCGCTCGCGCCGGTCATTATACTACAGACCTCCCCCCTTAGCTTTCGCTACGTCCCCGTAGCGACCCTCTACTCGAGCGCGCGGGTCCGTTCCGGACGTTTCCTTCTATCGCGCACGATGCGGGAACAGAAGCCCCTCCGCGTGGACGATCATGCCCCCTGGCTCGTCAGCGAGCTGGCGGTATATAACGCCGCGAGTTCGACCGATTCGGAGAGCGCGTCTTCCGATTCTCCCCACGCGATCCACACTGACCCCCCAACTCTTCCCCAGCACTCTCCTGCGAACTCCGAAACCTCCTCCGACAGCGACTACGACATTCCCCTACATCAGCTCTTCAACCAAC